>NC_053023.1:362940943-362979450 GCF_003073215.2 Triticum urartu
GAAAACCTGAACATGGTTAGTCGTATTTACAACAACAAGATCAAACAGAGTTTGTAAAAAAATTATTTGTCACTTTTAGTTTGTCAACTAAATTGCTTGAGGACAAGCAATGAGTTAAGCTTGGGGGGTTGATACGTCTCTGTCCTATCTACTTTTACAAACATGTTTGCTCTTGTTTTGAACTCTAATTTGCATGATTTGAATGAAACTAACCCGGACTGACATTGTTTTCAGCAGAATTGCCATCGTGTTGTTTTTGTGCAGAAATCAATGTTCACGGATTGACCTGAAACTTTTATGAAGAATATTTGTGGAATATATAGAAAATATTTCTAGAAAAAATACCCAAGGGGGCCACCCAGGAGCCACAAGCTCAGGGGGGCGCGTCTACCCCCAGGGCACGCCCTCCAGGATTGTGCCCCCCTGGACCTCCGGCAACCCTAACTCCAACTCCATATATACCTATTCGCCAAGAAAAAAATCAGAGAGAAGGATTCATTGTGTTTTACGATACGGAGCCGCCGCCGCCTCATGTTCTTCATTGGGAGGACTGATCTAGAATCCGTTTGGGGCTCCAGAGGGTGGAAATCGATGTCATCATTTATCATCAACCTTCCTCCGTCACCAATTTCATGATGCTCACCGCTGGGAGTGAGTAATTCATTTGTAGGCTTGCTGGATGGTGATGGGTTGGATCATATCTATCATGTAATCAAGTTAGTTTTCTTAGGGCTTGATGCCTAGTATCCACTATATTCTGAGATTGATGTTGCTATGACTTTGCTATGCTTAATGCTTGTCACTAGGGCCCGAGTGCCATGATTTCAGATCTGAACCTATGATGTTTTCATGAATATATATTTGTTCTTGATCCTATCTTGCAAGTTATATGCACCTATTACGAGTTATGATCCGCATACCCCAATGTGACAATAATTGGGATTATTTTCGGTGATTATCGTAGTTTGAGGAGTTCATGTATTCACTAAGTGCAAATGATTTGTTTTGATTCTCTATTAAAAGGAGTCCTTAATATCCCTTAGTTTCCTTATGGACCCCACTACCACTGGAGGGTAGGACAAAAGTTGTCATGCAAGTTCTTTTCCATAAGCATGTATGACTATATACGAAATACATGCCCATGTTACATTGATGAAGTGGAGCTAGTTCTGTGTCGATCTAGGTTATAACTGTTACATGATGAATACCATCCAACACAATTATCCATCACTGATCTAATGCCTATGAACTTTTCACATACTAATCTTTTCTAAGTTACTTTCGCCGTTGTTGCTGATACAATAAATACAAAACTGCTATTGTTTCTGTTACTGTTACTGTTATTGTTACTATTGCTACTGTTACCACTAGTATCAAACTATCATACGACTTTGCTACTGATCACCTTGCTGCAGATATTAAGTCTTTCAAGTGTGGTTGAATTGACAACTAAACTGCTAATACTTGTGAATATTCTTTGGCTCTCCTTGTGTCGAATCAATAAATTTGGGTTGAATACTCTACCCTCAAAAACTGTTACGATCCCCTATACTTGTGGGTTATCAACTTGTAACGGTTGGATTTTTATGCTGCCTATTTATACCCCTCCACCCCCACTCACTCTCTAAGAGAGCCATCAGAACAAAACACAACTTCCACCATTCATTTTCTAAGAGAGAACTACCTACTCATATATTGAGATCAAGAGATTCCATTCCTGCCATTTGAACATTGATTTATAGCCTCTTCAAGTTGCTTACCCAAGCCAAATCTGTGTGAGAGAGATTGAGTGTTGAGGATAGTATCATTTGAAGCAAAAGAACAAGGAGTTCATCACCAAGACAACACCTATTCCCTTTTGGAGAGTGGTATCTCCTAGATTGGTTAGGTGTCACTTGGGAGCCTCCAAGATCATGTGGAGTTGAATTAAGGTGTTTGTAAGGGGAAGGATATCGCATACTTCATGAAGATCTACCCGAGTGAGGCTAGTCCTTCTTGGACATAAGCCATGGTGGAATAGACAATGTTGCTTCTTCATGGACCCTTCGTGGATGAAGCCCTCCGTGGACTCGTGCAACCGTTACCCTTGTGGGTTGAAGTCTCCAACAACATGGACGTACGATAGCACCACCTATCAGAACCACGCCAGAAATCATCTTGTCTTCATTGCGTTTGAGATATCCAAACCCCTCATTTACTTACATCGCAATGTTTTACTTTCCGCTAATATACTCTTAGAATTACATGTGTAGGGTGATACTAGACTTCCTAGAATTGCTAAAATCTTCCCATAACTAAAATTGAGAAAAGTTAGATTTTTATTTGGTCAAGTAGTCTAATCACCCCCTCTAGACATACTTTTGATCCTACAAGTGGTATCATAGTTTTGGTCTCCATTGCATTGGTTTCCCAACCTTGGAGAGTATGGCGTCTAGTGAGAGAAACTACCACCATAGAGGTCCATATTTTGATGGTACAAACTTTGCTAGTTAGAAGCATAAGATGAAAATGCATATTATTGGTCATAACCCCGCTGTTTGGGCTATTTTCGTGTTGGCTTGCAAGGTGAATTCTTTGAGGATGGTAAAGAACCGGATTGTGAAGCAACAACGGAAGAATTGACGATGTTGCAATACAACGCTCAAGTATGTTACATTCTCTTCAACAGTTTGTGCCCTGAGGAGTCCAACAAGATTAGTCGCCTCGAGAATGCAAAGAAAATTTAGGATACTTTGGTTGATATGCACGAAGATACCAAGCCCGTTAAGGGATCCAAATTGGATGTGCTTTAAAGTCAACTTGATAAGTTCAAAATGAATAATGGTGAAGGAGTCACCTAAATGTACTATATGCTTGCTCTCATCACAAATGAGATTGCAGGCTTAGGAAGTGAAGAGATGATCAACAAGTTCATCATCAAGAAGTCTGTGGTGGGTGTGATTGCTCTGAACCATAAAGGACAATTCATTGTGGCGTGCTCTGAGCCATTGACTGGCTCCTTTGATCCTGAGATGGCGGAAGCTTTGGCCCTCAAACGGGCGGTCCTGTTGCACAAGATGAAAGACTCACTCATTGATCTTCGCTTCAGATTACCTTTCTTTGGTGCAAAGGATCAATTCGAGGACTCACGACTAATCTGTTGGTTGTGCTGTGAATGATATCAAGCAAGCTTCCCTAGTCTTCACTTATTTAGTTTTCAAGCATGTTCGTCGGCATAGTAATGTTATGGCCCATGTTGGTCATGTCTTGAAAAAAAACTCTACTTTTCTTTGTCCTTTTCATTCTGCTCCAAGTTTTATCAAAAGGACCTTTATGACTTAGTTGCTTAATCAATAATATGTCAACATTCTCTCTCAAAAAAACTATCTTGGATTTATTTCACGCTTCTGGTGATGTTCGTTCAGTGGGAGTAGATGTGCCCTTCGTTAAAAGGATTATTTGTTGTGGTTTTCCCCAACCAGCTGGCATCTCTTTATATTGATAGATCAACTTGTACAACAAGGAAATACAACGGTATACAATACCGAACTATACATGTACATGTATACACATAAAATACAACTCTAACACCCCCCCCCTCAATCTGAACCGTCGTGAACAAGGTTGAGATTGGAAACAAAAACGATGAAGTGTGAGCTGAGTAGAAGGCTTGGCGAACACGTCAGCCAACTTATCGGCAGTGGAGATGAATAGAACATGAAGAGCAACCAAGGCAACCACCTCACGCACAAAGTGGAAATCAACCTTGATATGCTTCGTGTGGGCATGAAAAACTGGATTGGCAGATAACTACGTGGCGCCAACGTTGTCACACTACAAAACAGGAGGGTGAGAAAGAAACACACCAAGCTCCTTCAATACCGACTGTATCCATATAGCCTCAGTGGTGCCATTGGCCAAAGCCTTGTATTCGGCCTCAGTACTAGAGCGAGAAATCGTGGGTTGCTTGTGAGAACTCCAAGAGACCAGATTGGATCGAATAAAAATGGCAAAACCACCCGTAGAACGGTGATCATCAGGACAGCCCGCCCAATCTGCATCAGTGAAAATACTCAGACCCATAGAAGCGGAGCACCGGAAATGCAAGCCAGTAGACACAGTGCCTCGGATATATCAAAGAATTTGCTTCACTGCCTCATTGTGAGTGGTAGTAGCCTGCGACAAGTATTGGCACACCATGTTAACAGCAAAAGACAAGTAAGGATGTGTCAGAGTGAGGTACTGGAGACCCCCAACAAGACTCCTATACTTTAAAGTATCCTCGGAGCTCAGCGGTTGTCCTTGATCTCGAGACAATATGTCAGAAGTAGACATGGGAGTAGTAACAGGCCGACATTGCTCCATGTTGGCTCGGTGCAAGAGATCAAGAGCATATTTGTGCTGCGTCAAAACCATACCCTCAGAACTATATGTGACCTCAATACCAAGCAAATACTCCAGGCGCCCAAGGTCCGAGTCTTAACCATCTTCTCAACAGTAGACGAAGAGGATCCAGCCAAGACGATGTCGTCAACATAGACGAGCATATATATGATAACCTCGTGATGATCAAAGATGAACAGGGAGGTATCGGCCTTGCTAGCAACAAAACCGAGCTGATGAAGCTTGTCACTCAAGCGGCAAACCAGGCACGAGGCAACTATTTGAGACCATAAAGAGCACGCTGCAACTTCCAAACATGCCGAGGGTACCGTGAATCCTCAAAACCAGGAGGCTGTTGCATATATACTTCCTCAGACAGAAAACCATGAAGGAAGGCATTACTCACATCAATCTGACGAAGACACCAACCACGAGAGACAACAAGAGAAAGCACCAGGTGAACGGTGACTGGTTTAGCCACAGGACTGAAAGTATCATGATAATCTATACCGTACTACTATGTGAAACCTCGAGCCACCAGCCTCGCCTTGTATTTATTAACAGAACCATCGGGACGGAACTTCGTTTTGAAGATCCATTTGCTGCGAACAATGTTAGTGCCAGGTGGACAGGGTACCAATATCCACGTCTTGTTAGCCTGAAGAGCCCCGAACTCAGCCTCCATAGTGAAGGAAATATGCCCTAGAGGCAATAATAAAGTTGTTATTCATATTTCCTTATATCATGATAAATGTTTATTATTCATACTAGAATTGTATTAACCGGAAACTTAGTACATGTGTGAATACATAGACAAATAGAGTGTCACTAGTTTGCCACTACTTGACTAGCTCATTGAATCAATGATGGTTATGTTTCCTAACCATAGACGTGAGTTGTCATTTGATTAACGGGATCACATCATTAGAGAATGATGTGATTGACTTGACCCATCCGTTAGCTTAGCACGATGATCGTTTAGTTTGTTGCTATTGCTTTCTCCATAACTTATACATGTTCCTATGACTATGAGATCATGCAACTCCCGAATACCGGTGGAACACCTTGTGTGCTATCAAACATCACAACGTAACTGAGTGATTATAAAGATGCTCTATAGGTGTCTCTGATGGCGTTTGTGGAGTTGGCATAGATCGAGATTAGGATTTGTCACTCCGATTGTCGGAGAGTTATCTCTGGGCCCTCTCGGTAATGTACATCACTATAAGCCTTGCAAGCAATGTAGCTAATGAGTTAGTTACGAGATGTAGCATTACGGAATGAGTAAAGAGACTTGCCGGTAATGAGATTAGACTAGGTATTGAGATACGAACAATCAAATCTCGGGCAAGTAACATACCGATGACAAAGGGAACAACGTATATCGTTATGCAGTTTGACCGATAAAGATCTTCATAGAATATGTAGGAACCACTATGAGCATCTAGGTTCTGCTATTGGTTATTGACCAGAGACGTGTCCCGGTCATGTCTACATAGTTCTCGAACCCGTAGGGTCCGCACACTTAAACGTTCGGTAACGATCGGTATTATGAGTTTATGTGTTTTGATGTACCGAAGGTAGTTCGGAGTCCCGGATATGATCACGGACATGACGAGGAGTCTCGAAATGGTCGAGACATAAAGATCGATATATTGGATGACTATATTTGGACGTCATAATGGTTCCGGGTGAGTTCGGGCATATACCAGAGCACCAGGAGGTTACCGGAACCCCCCAGGAGGTATATGGGCCTTATTGGGCCATACTGGGAGAGAAGAGAGGGAGGCCTAGGAGGGGGCGCGCCCCCCTCAAGCCCAATCCAAATTGGGTGGGGGGGCGGCCCCTCCTTTCCTTCCCCCTCTCCCACTTCCTTCCCCTTCTCCTCCTAGTAGGACTAGGAAAGGAGGAATCCTACTCCTACTAGGAGGAGGATTCCTCCTCCCTTGGCGCACCACTAGGGCCGGTCGGCCTCCCCCCTTGCTCCTTTATATATGGGGACAGGGGCACCCTATGACACACAAGTTGATTGCTTCCAGCCGTGTGCGGTGCCCCCCTCCACCATAATCCACCAAGGTCATATCGTAGAGGTGCTTAGGTGAAGCCCTGTTCCGGTAGCATCATCATCACCGTCATCACGCTGTCATGCTGGTGAAGCTCTCCCTCGACACTCTGCTGGATCGTGAGTTCGTGTGTAGCGACAAGACCTCAAACAGTCTGAAATCTATGCTCCAGTGTCATCCCTGGATCAGTAATGCTGACACCACACAGTACTCGGAGGATTTATAGCAGAGTAGCAATCACACACTTATTACATCGAATGTCTCAAAAGAGAACTTATTACCAATAAATATGGCTTAAGGCCATCTAATAACGATAACAAGCGGAAGGCTTGGAAGATAGGTGAGTCCATCAACTCCAACGGCATCACTGAGTATAGAACCACGACCTAAAAACTCCTTAATCGTTGTCTGAAAAGTCTGCAACAGTAACGTTGGAGCCCGAAAACGGGTCAGCACATGGAATATGCTGGCAAGGTAACACATAGAGAGTAATGGAATGAAACAGCTATACTATATGCATATTTGGCTGGTGGAAAGCTCTATGGTTACAGTTTTGCGTAAAGCCAATTTTTCCCTACTTCAAAGGAATAAAATTTTAATACTATCAAGGTGGTTGTTAAACATTGAGAATGGTTGACAGCATTCTCAATCCCAATTAAGCATCATCATTAAACATAACCCAACAAAATTAATTTAGAGTAACATGTTGAGATTCACATGATAATCCAAGTACTGGATACTCAAGATGTCCATAACCGGGGACACGGCTAACCATGATTAGTTTGTTACACTCTGCAGAGGTTTGCACACTTTTCCCCACAAGACTCGATCGCCTCCGTTTGTTTTCTCGCACTACATGGTGTTTGAGAAGACGGATGACCGAGACATAGTCTTTCAGAAGCGCTAGCACCTTACGATCGGGTAGACCGTACCACCTACATCCCCTACATCTGCTAGTCTACCACTGTAAGAGTTCGCACAACTTAGTCAACTATGCTAGAGCCCATAATAGCTTGTGGCTGCACACGGAAGTTTCTAGTATGAATAGTCTCATGATCCCTTTGAACCTGGGTGGCGGTCCAAAAGAAAATAGGCAAGTCCTGGAATACCCAGGTGCCTCAATCCACCTAGATGTGTGTTTAAGTTGCCACCTTAGATAAACCATTAATTATCAATCTCACATCTGTCATGGATATCACTCACCCAATCCACGTCTACTAGCATAGCATGGCATCATAAGCAAACGTAGAAGTAACTCCCAAAGGTTTGATAATAAACAGGTAATACGTACTACCTCATCTACTTCCCATCCCACAATTTAATTAGATCCTAATCATGCAATATATGAGGATTGATCTAATGCAATAAAACTGGGTAGTAGAAAAGGTATGATCAAAGTGTTACTTGCCTTGCTGATGATCCGGGAAACCTAGCGATTCGAAGTAACAGGCGGCGCACTCCGGATACTCTATCATAGACAAACAAATAAGCATACAATAAGTACTCAACTAATGCACAGGTAAAACTCAAATAAGAGATCTAACCAGAAGGTTCAACTTAAGAACTCCGGTTGGCAAAAAGAATCAAATCGAACGAAGCAACGAAAGTCAAACGGCGGAAGAAAACAACTTCGTTCTAGTAATCTGGATCTAGGGCAAATTTTACAGTAGCAAAATCTTGTTTAAGTTGGTTAAACGGATAGAGGGTTTCAAGACGAAACTCTAGGCGCTTGAATCGCCTGATTCCGGGAAACGAGCGAAAAGTTAAACTAAAACGAAAATCGGATCAGGAATCGCGATCAGAAAAATCGCGGATTTAATCCGAGAAAAAGAAAAACGACGAACGCTCGCTAAAATAAACAAACCGAAAAAACCGATCTATTTAAAAAAACCGAATCTATTAAACCGACGAAAATCGATCGTTTTTTTTAAACCGAAGGCATGAAAAATGAGGCGCGACGGCGAACCTCGGCGGCGGCGGCAGCGGCGTCCGGCAAAAACCAGCGCGGAAATCGAGGTGGCAAACCTTGGGCGGCGTGCGGTGGTGGCGGGCGGCGGCGGCGGCTAGGGTTGGGGGCTGGGGCGGCTAGGGTTCCCCGGGGCTGGGCCTCGGCTTATAAAGCCTAGTCGGGCCAGAGTCCTAGTCGGACACGGCCCGTTAGGTTGGTTTGTTTTTTTTTAATTTATTTCCACTCGGAAAAAAAGAAATACTAAACGGACTCCAAAAATCCCGAAATAAATTTTCCCGGGCTTCTAAAATCAAGCCCGACAAAGTGAACATTTATTTGGGGCCTAAATGCAATTTTGAAAAACGCACATTTTTCCTAAATTCAAATAAAACACCGAATAACTCCAAAATAAAATCTTGTTTGATTTTATTATTAAATCCTCAATATTTCTCTATTTTGGGAAAGTAATTTTATTCCCTCTCTCATATTTTTGTAATAGAAATAATTGATGATAAAATAAATAAAATCAAATGATCCTATTCTCAAAATTTAAGAAAACTCAAATATGAAAATAACGAAATCCCCAACTCTTTCCATGGGTCCTTGAGTTGCGTAGAATTTTCTAGGATCAACCAAAATGCAAAAATAAAATATGATATGCAATGATGATCTAATGTATAACATTCCAAATTGAAAATTTGGGATGTTACAAACCTACCCCCCTTAAGATGAATCTCGCCCTCGAGATTCGGGTTGGCTAGAAAATAGGTGAGGGTGGTCTTTGAGCAAATCTTCCTCTCGCTCCCAGGTGGCTTCATCCTCTGTGTGGTGGCTCCACTGAACTTTGCAAAACTTGATAACCTTGCTGCGAGTAACTTGGCTGGCAAACTCGAGGATCTTAACTGGTTTCTCCTCGTAGGTCAAATCGTTATCCAACTGAATAGTTTCCAAAGGCATTGTATCTCTCAACGGTACGTCAGCCATCTCCGCGTGACACTTCTTTAACTGAGAAACGTGGAACACATCATGTACTCCTGACAATCCTTCGGGCAATTCCAACTTGTAGGCCACTTCTCCCATACATTCCAAAACTCGATATGGTCCTACAAATCATGGCGCTAACTTCCCTTTAACTCCAAAACGCTTTGTTCCCCGAAGTGGAGATACTCGAAGATAAGCTCTATCTCCGACTTCGTAAACCGTCTCCTTGCGTTTAGAATCTGCATAACTCTTCTGTCTGGACTGCGCTATCTTGAGCCTATCGCGAATCAATTTCACCTTCTGTTCAGACTCTTTAATCAAGTCAGGTCCAAATAACTGGCGGTCTCTGACTTCGTCCCACGACAGCGGTGTCCTGCACCTCCTTCCGTACAAAGCTTCGAAAGGGGCCATCTTCAAATTGGTTTGGTAACTATTGTTGTAAGAGAACTCTGCATATGGCAAATTATCGTCCCAACTAGATCCATAATCTAGCGCACAAGCTCTTAGCATATCCTCCAAAATCTGATTTACTCTCTCGGTCTGTCCATCTGTCTGTGGATGAAAAGTTGTACTGAATTCTAGCCTGGTACCCAAAGTTTCGTGCAACTGCTTCCAGAACTTTGAGGTAAACTGGGTTCCTCTATCTGATACGATACTCCTCGGAACTCCATGCAGACATACTATTCTGGTCATATATATCTTTGCCAACTTAGCACTGGTGTAAGTGGTCTTTACTGGGATGAAATGAGCTACTTTCGTCAATCGATCAACTACAACCCAAATTGAGTCATAGCCTGAACGAGTCCTGGGCAATCCCGTGATAAAATCCATGCCTAACTTATCCCACTTCCATTCGGGTATCGGCAATGGTTGTAACAATCCTGCTGGCTTCTGATGCTCTGCCTTTACTCTCTGGCATACATCACAAACTGCTACATACTCTGCAATATCCTTCTTCATTCCCGTCCACCAGAAAATATCCTTCAAATACAAATACATCTTGGTATTTCCTGGGTGAATTGAATATGGTGAATCGTGTGCCTCTTGCAAAATCAACTTCCTGATCTCCGGGTTATTGGGCACGTAAACACGGTCTTCAAACCATAGGGTATCGTGCTCATCTTCACGAAATCCTTTAGCTTTTCCTTTGCTCAGTTTCTCCTTTATAGCGGCAATCTCTTTGTCAGTTTTCTGAGCTTCTCTGATTCTATCCATCAAAGTTGACTGAATCTCTAGTGCTGCTACATAGCCTCTCGGAACTATTTCCACACATAGTTCACGAAGATTTTCTGCTAACTCCTTGGGTATCCCTCCCATCATTAACGTATTGACATGGCTCTTACGGCTTAACGCGTCAGCTACTACATTAGCCTTTCCGGGGTGATAGTGCAATTTCATATCATAATCTTTGATAAGCTCCAACCATCTCCTTTGTCTGAGATTCAAATCCTTCTGTGTGAAAATGTACTTCAAACTCTTATGATCCGTGTACACCTCACAATGGTTTCCAATGAGGAAATGTCTCCATGTCTTCAATGCATGCACTATGGCTACTAACTCCAAATCATGCGTGGCATAATTCAACTCATGGGGCTTCAGTTGTCTTGAGGCATATGAAACAACTCTCCCTTCCTGCATAAGCACTGCTCCAAGTCCTCGACGTGAAGCGTCACAATACACCTCATAATCTTTGGTCTGGTCTGGCAAAATCAACACTGGTGAGGTAACCAAGCGTTTCTTCAACTCCTGAAAACTAGCCTCACACTCCTCCATCCATATGAACTTGGTATCTTTCTTCAACAACTCCGTCATAGGCTTCGCAATCTTTGAGAAATTCTCAATAAACCTCCGGTAGTATCCTGCGAGTCCAAGAAAACTCCGGATCTCTCCAACTGTTGTTGGGGCTTCCCACTTGGTCACGGTTTCAACTTTAGCAGGATCTACTGCTATACCTTCTCCGGATATAACGTGTCCGAGGAATCCTACTTCCTTCAACCAAAACTCACATTTGCTGAACTTGGCATATAATTGGTGTTCTCTGAGCTTTCCAAGTACCAAACGCAAATGCTCCTTATGCTCCTCTTCATTCTTCGAATATACCAGGAGATCATCAATGAACACTACGACGAACTTATCCAAAAACTCCATAAACACTTTGTTCATCATGTTCATAAAATAGGCAGGCGCGTTAGTCAGACCAAATGACATAACGGTATACTCATACAGCCCATACCTGGTGGTAAAAGCTGTCTTCGGAATATCCTGTTCTCAAATCTTCAACTGGTGGTATCCTGATCGCAAATCGATCTTGGAAAATACTTTAGCTCCTTGCAATCGATCAAACAGATCGTTGATCATTGGTAGTGGGTACTTGTTCTTGATCGTTACTTCGTTCAATCCTCGATAATCAACAACCATCCTTAACGATCCATCCTTCTTCTCCACTAGAAGTACTGGCGATCCCCAAGGCGAAGAACTTGGGCGAATATATCCCTTATCCAGTAACTCCTTAATCTGCTTCTTAATTTCCACCAAATCCTTTGCTGGCATCCTATATGGTCTCTTTGATATTGGCCAAGTGCCTGGCAATAGCTCAATCAAAAACTCAATATCTCTATCTGGTGGCATGCCTGGCAACTCTTCTGGAAATACATCAGGGAAATCCCTTACCACTGGTACTTCCTCCTGCACAACTCCTGTTAGGCAATTTACTTGGGTCCTCTTTGGCACATGCCGGGATACATACTTGATCCTTCTCCCTTCTGGTGTGGTAAGCAAAATTGACTTACTAGCACACTCAATATATCCTTCATACTTTGATAACCAATCCATGCCTAATATCACATCCAATCCTTGAGATTCCAATACTACTAGGTCTGAGGGAAAAACATAGTTACCAATCCTTAATGGTAACCGATCACACCATACACTAACCACATACTCTGCTCCTGGCGAGGTTACTAACATGGGTGACCTAAGGGCTTGGGTTGGTAGGTTATACTTATCCACAAATCCCCTTGAGATGTATGAATGCGATGCACCAGTATCAAAAAGAACGAGTGCAGTAAATGACTTAACCAAAAACTTACCTATTTCTGCATCGGGTTGAGCTTCAACCTCCTCCACGCTAACGTGGTTCACCTGTCCCCTGTTGAAAGGGTTCGGCTTCTTCCCAGAACTTCCATTGCCATTTTGGCCTTCAGGACATTCATTGGCATAATGTCATGGCTTCGAACACTTATAGCAAGTGACTTGGCTCAAGTCCTTCTTGGCTGGGGTTGATGGGTTGGTGCGGTTCTGGCCGTTGCTTCCTCCATTGCCATTACCATTCTTAGTGCCATTGTGATTGTGCGAGCTACCTCCCCCGTGGGTATGCTGAAAATGTCCTCCCGGTCTAGGGGTAAAACGTGGCTTCTACTGAGCTCCTGAATTGTACTTTCCTTGTCCATACTTCCTCTTGCGATTCTCAATTTGCTGCTGCTTCCCTTCAATCATAAGAGCACGATCTACCAACTCCTGGTAGTTGTTGAAGGTGGCTACCATCAACTGCATGCTCAACTCATCATTCATTCCTTCCAGAAACTTCTCCTGCTTAGCTGCATCCGTAGCAACGTCATCTGGGGCATAACGTGCTAGCTTACTAAACTCCTCCACATACTGGCCAACTGTCCGTCCTCCTTGGCGCAAGTTACGAAACTCACGCTTCTTCATGGCCATAGCTCCTGCTAAAACATGGGCAGTACGGAAAGCCTGCTGTAACTGGTCCCATGTGACAGTGTCGACTGGGAAGGTGGCTGTGAAATTCTCCCACCATGATGCTGCGGGTCCTTCTAACTGATGTGCGGCAAACTTCACCTTCTCCGCATCTGTGCATCCTGTTGTGGTCAACTCCCTAGCTGTCTTGCGGAGCCAATCATCTGCTACTATCGGCTCGGTGCTATTGGAAAACACCTGCGGATTCAGCCTAAGAAAACGGGCTAAGTGGTCAACAAGTGGTGGTGGTGGTGGTGGTGGGTTGTTGTTGTTGTTCCCCTGATTCTAATTCTGGACTAGCAACTGCATCAATGTGTTCTGCTGCTGGATCAACTGGGTGAGCTCCGGTGGAAAGGCAAATCCGGGGTCACGTCTCGGAGGCATCTAAGGGTTTAGAAAAGATGAGATATAAGAATAGAGAGGGTCTAAAGATAAAACACTACCCATATGCACATGAGGCAAAAGCAAACAATTCACTTCAATCAATCAACCAAAGGCATACAATTGTTTTAACTATCACAAAAGTGCTCGGACTACTATATTTACAAGGTGGACTACTACTACTGGTGAGGTGGTCTATTAGAAATATTCTACGGTTGTTGACTCCATAATATCTGCTCCAGCTTCATCAACATAGTCATCATCGCTACTATCTGCTTCCGAGTCGGTGCCGTCGATGATGATGTGTCTTCTGGGCTAATCTCCTTGGGTTCTTCGTCTTCCTCTACTGGCGTCGGGCCTCCCATAAATATTCCAATCTTCTTTGTTAGGTCGGCATTCTTATCCACCAATACTTCAATTTCCTCTTCATAATCCTCACGTGTAGCCTTGAGTTCTTCCTCCAGTTCCTTGATTCTGGTCTTAGCCTTCTTCAGATCTATCATGTCGGCGCACATCTGGTTCTCCTGTCGTCGAATGTGCTGGTTTAACTCTTGGATAAAAGCTGCAATTGATCTATCATTCCTGATGCTGATCATCTCCCAGTGTTCACTTGCCGCCCACAAATCTGGTAGATAGTATCCCTGAGATCCTTGCGGTAGACTTCTCCAATGCGTCCCATGGTGATGTGAGCTGCCATGCTCTTTCCTAGACTCCAAGTTGGTGCATCAAAATAAAATTCTATGGGCTCGGTGACTGGCATGAACGTCCTTCCTGGAACTTGAACTTGAATCATCCAGCGCTCTTCTTCAGGTAAAGTGGCGTTGTAGGTTCCCGTGAAGCTTGGTACTCCTATGTTCAGGTATCTAGTGACTTCCTTTAAGTGGCATCCAAATGGTGCATCTTCATCCGGTTGCGCAAACTTATTCCTTGCATCCGCCATCCTAAAAATAGAAAAGATGAGAGGTCAGAAGAGAAGAGAGTGAGTAGTGATCTAGGTCTTTAGCTTAGTGGTCGTGTCCTACAGTCAGCGTGTGCTCTGATACCATCTCTGTAGCGACCAGACCTCAAACAGTCTGATCTCTGTGCTCCGGTGTCATCCTTGGATCAGTAATGCTGACACCACACAGTACTCGGAGGATTTATAGCAGAGTAGCAATCACACACTTATTACATCGAATGTCTCAAAAGAGAACTTATTACAATAAATATGGCTTAAGGCCATCTAATAACGATAACAGCGGAAGGCTTGGAAGATAGGTGAGTCCATCAACTCCAACGGCATCACTGAGTATAGAACCACGACCTAAAAACTCCTTAATCGTCGTCTGAAAAGTCTGCAACATTAACGTTGCAGCCCGAAAACGGGTCAGCACATGGAATATGCTGGCAAGGTAACACATAGAGAGTAATGGAATGAAACAGCTATACTATATGCATATTTGGCTGGTGGAAAGCTCTATGGTTACAGTTTTGCGTAAAGCCAATTTTTCCCTACTTCAAAGGAATAAAATTTTAATTACTATCAAGGTGGTTTGTTAAACATTGAGAATGGTTGACAGCATTCTCAATCCCAATTAAGTAACATCATTAAACCCAACAAACTTAATTTAGTAGAACATGATGAGATTCACATGATAATCCAAGTACTAGATACTCAAGATGTCCATAACCGGGACACGGCTAATCATGATTAGTTTATACACCTGCAGAGGTTTGCGCACTTTTCCCCACAAGACTCGATCTCCTCCGTTGGATTTCTCGCACTACAGGGTGTTTGAGAAACGGATGACCGAGACACAGTCTTTCAGAAGCGCTAGCACCTTACGATCGGGTAGACCGTACCACCTACATCCCCTACATCTGCTAGTCTACCACTGTAAGAGTTCGCACAACTTAATCAACTATGCCAGAGCCCATAATGGCTTGTGGCTGCACACGGAAGTTTCTAGTATGAATAATCTCATGATCCCTTTGAGCCTGGGTGGCGGTCCAAAAGAAAACAGGCAAGTCCTGACCCCAGGTGCCTCAATCCACCCAGATGTGTGTTAGAGGTTGCCACCTTAGATAAACCATTAATTAACAATCTCACATCTGTCATGGATATCACTCACCCAATCCACGTCTACTAGCATAGCATGGCATAATAAGCAAACGTAGAAGTAACTCCCAAAGGTTTGATAATAAATAGGTAATAGGTACTACCTCATCTACTTCCCATCCCACAATTTAATTAGATCCTAATCATGCAATGTGTGAGGATTGATCTAATGCAATAAAACTGGGTTGTAGAAAAGGTATGATCAAAGTGTTACTTGCCTTGCTGATGATCCGCGAAACCTAGAGATTCGAAGTAACAGGCGGCGCACTCCGGGTATTCTATCGCAGACAAACAACAAGCATACAATAAGTACTCATCTAATGCACAGGTAAAACTCAAATAGAAGATCTAACCAGAAAGTTCAACTTAAGAACCCTGGTTTGCAAAAAGAATCAAATCGAACGAAGCAAAAGAAATCAAACGGCGAAAGAAAACAACTTCGTTCTAGGGCATTATTATAGTAGCAAAAACTTGTTTAAGTTGATTATTCGGAAAGAGGGTTTCGAGACGAAACTCCAGGCGCTTGAATCGCCTGATTCCGATAAACGAGCGAAAAGTTATACTAAAACGAAAATCGGATCAGAAATCGCGATCAGAAAATAACCGCGGAAAATCCGACGAAAAAGAAAAACGACGAACAGATTTTTTTTTAAAAAAACTGCATGGAAAACGAGGCGGCGGCGAAACCTCGAAAGGCGCGCGCTCCGGCGAGTCGGCGGCGGCGGGCGGCGGCGGCGGCTGGGCGGCGGCGGCGCTTAGCTAGGGTTAGGGTTAGCTGGCTTCGGGCCTCTCTCTCTCTCGGGCCGGCTCGGGCGCTATATAAAGGCCCCGGGCGGAGGTTTCCTGGCCGGTTACGGCCCGGAGTCGGTTCCAGTTTTTTTTAAATCCGCTCGGAAGAAAAATAAAAAGAAATACTAAACGGACTCCAAAAATCACGAAATAAATTTTGCCGGGTTCCTAAAATCAAGCCCGATAAAGTGAACATTTATCTGGGCCCGAAATACAACTTTGAAAAACGCGCATTTTCCTAAATTCAAATAAAAAATACCGAAAAACTCTGAAGTAAAACTTATTTGATTTTTTTTATTAAATCCTCAACATTTCTATATTTTGGGAAAGTCATTTTATTCCCTCTCTCATATTTTTGTAATAGAAATAATTGATGATAAAATAAATAAAATCAAATGATCCTGTTTACATAATCTGAGAAAACTCAAATATGTAAATAACGAAATCCCCAACTCTCTCCGTGGGTCCTTGAGTTGCTTAGGATTTTCTAGGATCAAAACCAAAAGCAAAATAAAATATGATATGCATGACGACCTAATGTATAACATTCCAAATTGAAAATTTGGGATGTTACAATAGGCGAGATCGCCTCTCTTGCTGACGATCTTGAAATGTCCCACATATCTAGAGGCAAGCTTTCCTTTGATACCGAAGCGAGAGTACCTTTCATTGGAGAGACGCAGAGGTAAACATGATCTCCGATCTCGAGAGCCAAATCACGGTGCTTACTACAATAGTAGCTCTTCTGGCGGGATTGGGCTGCTTTGAGGTTATCTCGAATGACTTTGCACATTTCCTCTGCCTCTGTGATTAAGTCATTACCCAAAAGCTGACGTTCACCGGTTTCAGACCAGTTGAGAGGGGTACGGCACTTCCTGCCATACAGAATTTCAAATGGGGCCTTGCCCGAACTTGCTTGAAAACTGTTGTTGTAGGAGAATTCAGCATAAGGAAGACAATCCTCCCACTTCATGCCGAAGGAGATCACACAAGCCCTGAGCATATCTTCAAGAATCTGATTGACACGCTCGACTTGACCGCTAGTTTGAGGATGGAAAGCTGTGCTGAAGCGGATGTTGGTGCCCATGGCCTTCTGAAAAGAATCCCAAAACTTGGAGGTAAAGATGCTGCCACGGTCTGAAGAGATCACCTGTGGAATAGCCGTGCAGAGAGACAATCTGAGAGGTATAAAGATCTGCCAATTGAGCTGCTGTGATAGACTCTTTGATAGGCAGAAAGTGAGCCACTTTAGTGAGTTTGTCGATGACAACGAATATAGCATCATTGCCACGCTTGGACTTTGGAAATCCCATCACGAAGTCCATCTCAATGTGGTAAAACTTCCATTCTGGAATGGCAAGAGGTTGGAGAGACCAGCTGGTCGTTGGTGTTCTGCCTTCACTCTTCTGCAGACATCACATTCATTCACGATTTGAGCAATCTCGCGCTTCATTCGAGTCCACCAATAAGCCTGCTTGAGGTCCTGGTACATCTTCGTACTCCCAGGGTGGATGGAGAGGAGTGAATTATGAGCCTCGTACATAATGACTTTATGAAGGTCACCTTTAGGCACAACGATGCGATCCTCGAAGAAGAGAGTATCCTTGTCATCAAGGCGATAGCACTTGTACTTGGATTGACTCTTGGCAATCCCAATCTTCACCTTCTTCACCATAGCATCAAGAAGTTGGGCCTCGCGAATCTGATCTTCCAAAGTAGGAGAGAGTTGAAGGTTGGCGACGAAACCTTGAGGAACAACTTGCAGATTGAGTTTGCGGAAAGCTTCACAAAGCTCGGGTTGGTAAGGCTTGAGAATCAGACTGTTGCAGTAAGGCTTCTTGCTCAATGCATCAGCAATCACATTGTCCTTGCCTGGAGTATATTCGATACTCGGATTATACTCTTGAATCATTTCGACCCAACGAGTCTGCCTAAGGTTGAGATTAGGCTGAGTGAAGATGTACTTGAGACTCTTGTGGTCAGTGAAGATGTCCACTTTTCTTCCCAATAAGAGATGTCTCCAAGTCAAAAGAGCATGCACAACTGCCGCCAACTCGAGGTCATGAGTGGGGTAGTTCTTCTCGTTGGGCTTCAACTAGCGAGAGGTATAAGCCACAACTTTCTTCTCTTGCATCAACACTGCACCAAGACCTTGAAGAGAGGCATCGCAGAAGACCTCGAACGGTTTGGATTCATCAGGAGGAGTCAGAACTGGAGCAGTGACTAATTTCTCTTTCAGTGTGTTGAAAGCGATGTCACATTCCGGAGACCAAACGTACTTGACGTGTTTCTGGAGAAGGTTTGAAAGAGGCTTCGCGATCTTTGAAAAGTTCTCAACGAACCTTTGACAATAGCTTGCGAGACCAAGGAAGCTGGGGAGTTGCTTCACGTTCTGAGGTGGTTCCCAATTCACAATTGCAGACACCTTCCCAGGATTCACCGCTATGCCCTTGGCAGAGATGATATGCCCAAGATAGAGAACCTCATCGAGCCAAAACTCGCACTTTGAGAACTTGGCGTAGAACTGATGTTCTCTGAGCTTATCGAGCACCAAACGCAAGTGCTTGGCATGATCTTCCTTATTCTTCGAAAAGACCAGAATGCCATCGAGGTAGACCAAGACAAAGTCATATGTGTAGGCATTGAAGATGAAGTTCATCATGCCAGAGAAAGTCGGAGGAGCGTTGACAAGGCCAAAAGACATGACAATGTATTCATATGAACCATAGCTTGTTCTGAATGCCGTCTTGGGAATATCTTGCTCACGAATTCGGATCTGGTGATAACCCATACGGAGATCAAGCTTGGAGAATACTTGAGCACCTTTGAATTGTTCAAACAACTCGTTGATGTTGGGAAGTGGGTACTTGTTCTTTATAGTCTTCTTGCTCAATGGACGGAAGTTAACACAAAGTCGGTCCGTTCCAGCCTTCTACTTCACAAAAAGAACTCCACAACCCCACGGAGAAGAACTAGGTCGGATGAGACCCATACGCTCTTGAATATCGAGTTGCTTCTTCAGCTCTTTCAACTCTTCAGGTCCAAGCTTGTAGGGACGTTTGCAAACAGGTTCCGTGCCCGGCTCAAGATCGATAACGAATTCAACTGGCCGGTGCGGAGGCATTCCTGGAAGCTCTTCTGGAAAGACATCTTGATATTGGCAAACGACTGGAATTTGAGAGATGGCATCCAGTTCAACCTTCTCATTGAGAGAAAACAGACGGATGGTATCGTCATTAGCGGCAAAGACAATTACATCCTCAGACGAATGAGTCAATCGAATCTGCCTGGCAGCACAATCAAGCTGAGCCTTGTGCTTAGAAAGCCAATCCATACCAAGAATAAGATCAATATCCGAGTTACCAAGGACCATTGGAGAAGCCAGAAACTTGAAATCACCCATCATGATAGAAACATCCGGGACTATTGAAGTAGCCCTCATAGACTTAGCCGGAGAAACCACTCCCATAAGTTTACCCAACATTTGCGAAACGAAGTCATGCTTGGAAACAAATGATCTTGACATGAAACAATGCGATGCACCAGTGTCAAAAAGAACTTTTGCAGGAACAGAGTTAACTAGAAAGTTACCCATGATGACATATGATGAGTCCTCTGCCTGAGCTGCATTCAGCAAGTTGACCTTGGCGTGCTTGGGGTTATGCTGGACCACAACTATACTTGCCGATCTCACAGGAGGAGGAGGGAGACGCCTCTGATTGAAGCATTTGTTGGCATAGTGACCCTTCTGTTGGCACTTGTTGCACGTGACCTCTGAAAGCGGACGGTGATACAGAGCACTTAATCTTGGACCTTGAGACAAAGTCTTGTTCTGAAAGCCAGGGTTGGGTGGGTGGGAAGATCCACTGCCACCTTTGCTCTTCTGCTAATAAGGCTGACGAAACGGAGGAGGAAGCCAATACTTCTGCTGCTTAGCCACATGAGTTGAGGAAGAAGGAGTAGCATCTCTGACTCGCTTCTTGGAAGCATCGCACTTCAGTTGAGCACTCTCTTGCTTCATTGCCATGTTGTAAAACTCATCGTACCTCTTGGGCTCAAAGAGAACGAGAGCTAGCTGGATTTTTCTCTGAGACCACTCCTGAACTGGTATATCATGCTCTTCTCGCCAGGGACGTCCTGCTTAGCAAAACGGGCGAGCTGCTGAAACATCTTGTTGTACTCATAGACAGACATACAACCTTGCTTCAGGTTGCGGAATTACTCACGCTTGCTTTCAACCATGCTTTGAGGAATATAATGAGCTTTGAAGTCTTGACGGAATTCATCCTAGGTAATCACACGGCCTCCTCTGGAATCTTTGTGCTGCTCAAACCATTCTGCAGCTTGGTCTTTGAGTTGGAAGGAGGCGAACTTGACAAAGTCCTCAGGCATGACGTTACTGCACTCAAAATGCTTGCATATGTCCACGAGCCAATCATCAGCGTCTGTGCCTCAACACAATTGCTGAAGGTCTTTGGCTGGTTAGCAAGGAACTGGTTGAGTGTAGAAAAGTGATTCTGATTGTTGCCTTGGCCCTGGTTCCCTTGGTTGCGCTCTTGAAGAAGTTGCATGATCAGCTGCGTGTTTGCATTGGTAGCGGCCATCACAGCTTGCCATGCCTCCAGAGGTGGAGGTGGTGCTGGCGGATCAGGATTCGGAGTCGTGCGCGTTGGAGGAGCCATCCTGAAGAGGTTGACATCCATTAGCACATTGACAAACAAATATTGAAACAGAATCAAACGGGTTGAAATTGCAACATATAGTCTTCACATCCGAACAAAATGAACGAATGCATTCCAATTGAAATGGTCACATATCCATAAATTGAGAAGCCACTTAGAATTGAGGTAGAAGAAAAACAAAAGGTACGGAACAAGAACGAATACTCGGTAAGGATCACCCAATCTCAAACCAAATATCTATGGAAGAAGAACTAGAGCTACAAGAATTCCCACCTATGAAACTCCCGAACCTTTCCGATTATGCAATCAGGTGTTGGGGATACAGGGGAAGCATAATATCTCACCCAAATCTAGCAAATCCTACATCCAGCTCTATCCATCCTTCAACACATAACCGAGAAAAACTTCGGAAATCGTTTACCTCAACCTTCGAAAAGCATCCGTTATACAAGTTATGACAATACTCCCGAACTCCCGCCCCAGTACCAGGTGGCGTCGAGGTTATCTCACCAACAACTACATAAAAGAGATTTTCGATGTCGGCGAAACTCAGGTATTCCAGAATCTCAACGATAAAATTGTGACAAAAACACCTCGGAGCTCAACTCCCAAGGACACTGCCACAACCCCTAAATGACAGGAGGCACCAAGAACAATGTTCTCGTCACAAATCGATCGGAACGATTCCAAGATACCCGCGTGATCCTAAATTTTTTTAGTGAAATTTGAGAAGAGAAGAGTCAAAACTATACGTCAGGATGCCTTACCAGAGCGATGAAGGGACTGGGGAGTAAAAAGAATTCCTAAACTCTCCGATATATATAATCCTAAATGACTCAAAAAAAATTTCGAGACTCAACAACGCCAAAGATTCGATCAAGCAGGGGGGCTCCTAAGGTCGGGGAAGGCTCTGATTACCAACTTGTAACGCCCTCGATGCGGCTATATCTCCTACGTGTCGAAGCACGACTTAGAGGCATAACCGCATTGAAAGCAACGTCGCAAGTAAGGTAATATTCACAACAACCCATGTAAATATACAAAAGGGGAAAGGATACGTAGTTGGCTTACACTCGCCACATCACACAAATATATGAATAACATTACAATCATCCAATACACTCATGGTCCGACTACGGTACCAAAATAAAGATCAACCCCCACATGCGACAAAGTCCCCGATCGCCCCAACTGGGCACCACTACTGATCATATGGGAAAGACACATAGTAACAACGAGAGTCTTCATCGAACTCCCACTTGAGCTCACGCGCATCATCTGGAATGGTATCATCGGTCCCTGCATCTGGTTTTGGAAGTAATCTATGAGTCACGGGGACTCGGCAATCTCGCACCCTCACGATCAAGACTATTTAAGCTTATAGGTAAAGGCAAGGTAATATGTGGAGCTGCAGCAAGCGACTAGCTAGCATATATGGTGGCTAACCTATTCGCAAAAGAGAGCGAGAAGAGAAAGCAAAGCACGGACGAAGAACTATGATCAAGAAGTGATCCTAAAACAACCTACGTCAAGCATTACTCCAACACCGTGTTCACCTCCCGGACTCCGCCGAGAAGAGACCATCACGGTAACACAAGCGGCTGATTCATTTTAATTAAGTTAAGTTTCATGTTATCTACAATCGGACATTAACAAATTCCCATCTACCCATAACTGCGGGCACGGCTTTCGAAAGTTCAAATCCCTGCAGGGAGTCCCAACTTAGCCCATCACAAGCTCTCACGGTTAACGAATGGTATTCCTTCTAGCGGGAATGCCAAGTTAGGCTCGGAATCCCGGTTACAAGACATCCTCGACAATGGTAAAACAAGTCCAGCAAGACCACCCGCTGTGCCGACAAATCCCGATTGGAGCTGCACATATCTCGTTCTTAGGGCACAACGGATAAGCTAAGCGTACAGGAGCCAACGTAACCCAAGTTGCCAAGGGACGGCCCCGCACGGTTCTCTGGGTTGGACCAACACTTAAAGAAGCACTGGCCCGGGGGTTTAAAATAAAGATGACCCTTGAGTCCGCGAAACCCAAGGGAAAAGGCTATGTGGCGAATGGTAAAACCAAGGTCGGGCCTTGCTGGAGGAGTTTTATTCAAGGCAAACTGTCAAGGGGTTCCCATTATAACCCAACCGTATAAGGAACGCGAAATTCGGAACATAACACCGATATGACGGAAACTAGGGCGGAAAGAGTGGAACAAAACACTAGGCAGCAAAAGGCCGAGCCTTCCACCCTTTACCAAGTATATAGGTGCATTAAGATAAACAAGATAATATGGTGATATCCCAACAATAATCAAGGTTCCAGCAAGGAACGAACTCCAATCTTCACCTGCAACTAGCAACGCTATAAGAGGGGCTGAGCAAAGCGGTAACATAGCCAATCAACGGTTTGCTAGGACATGGTGGGTTAGAGGTTTGACATGGCAATTTGGGAGGCATGATAAGCAAGTGGTAGGCATCGTAGCATAGGCATAGCAAAAGAGCGAGCATCTAGCAAGCAAAGATAGAAGTGATTTCGAGGGTATGATCATCTTGCCTGCAAAGTTGTCAGAGTTGACTGAATCCTCGTAAGCGAACTCAATGGGCTCCTCGTTTGCGAACTCGTCTTCCGGCTCTACCCAAACAATACAAACAAGCAAAAGGAACACAATCAACCACGTGCAATGCTCAAACAACATGATGCAAACATGGTATGCTATGCGGGATGCAGTATGTGATGCATATGCAAGATTTGACAAGGAATGACTGAACCTGGCCTCAACATGGAAATACAATAGTTCCGCTGGAAAGTTGAGGTGATTTCGGTTGAAATCGATATAAAGATCACCGGAATCGGATGCACGGTTTGGAAATGGCAAGCAAAACAAATATGGCACCGGTCTGCGATAATCAGCAAGTAGCCATCTAAATGCATCAAGATAATTATGCTGCAACACTCAAACATGACAACAAAATACATGGGAGGAATTAACTCATGATGCTTGACAAAATATGAACACTGAGCTACGGCCAATTCATCCATTAACAGGTTCAAACAAGCATGGCAAAAATGCAAATGATAACAGGTTTCAGACTTAGTGAGCACTTCCAGTTTCTTCTGCTCCTCCACCTGAAGAACCCATGCCAAAGCAAATAGGAAATCATCATCATAGCATATTCTAACGGAAGAACAATTGTGATGAAGAGATTAAGTAGGATGAATGGCTTGCCTGGACGTTGCTCCAAAACGAGAGGCCGATGAGCTTGGCTTGGCCGGCCTTGTTGAGAGGCGACGAACTTGCAGTCGAGGATGATGTGGGTGAGAAGGATGGTGAGGTTGCCGCACGACCCCGGGTGCCTGCTCTGTTCCGTCAGCACATGCCACGTGACGGTCATCAGGTCCGTACGGAAAGCAAGTTTGTATTGCTTGTGGTGCAGACCTAACTCTCCCATGTTGCCATCCCGCCGCCTTCGCCTCCCACAACGGCTCGAGAGGAAGATCTCGCCTCCGACGCCACTGCTCCCCTAGGACCCGTGTGTGTTCCCGCCTCGTCCACGTCTCCACCATGTTCACACTGTGCTAGAGCCGGAGAGTTAACTATTCCATCCGCCTCCTCGTCTCCAGCCACGCGCTGCATGACAACCTTGGTGTCACTGATTCAGCCCTGCTGTTCGAGGAGAGTGATTGGAGGAGGGGACACAACAGGACGATTGCGTTGGGACCAGTCAAGGAGAATGGATCAGGAGGGAGATCGGGACCCCGGAAAGCATGAGATCGGGACCCTACAAAGCACGAGATCAGGCAGAACCGCCGTTGCGCTCCTCCCTCCCTTCCTCCCTTCGTCTCTCTCCCTCTCCCTCTCCCTCCCCCTCTCTCTCTTTCTCTCTCTCTCGCTCTCCTCTAGATCCATATGGCTATTGGGGAACTCAGTAATTTAAAAAAAATCCTACGCACACACAAGATCCATCTAGGTGATGCATAGCAACGAGAGGGGAGAGTGTTGTCCACGTACCCTCATAGACCGAAAGCGGAAGCGTTATGACAACGTGGTTGATGTAGTCGTACGTCTTCACGATCCGACTGATCCTAGCATCGAAAGTACGGAAACACCACGATCTGCACACATTCAGCTCGGTGATGTCCCACGAACTCTAGATCCAGCTGAGGTCGAGGGAGAGTTCCGTCAGCACGACGGCATGATGATAGTGATGATGAAGTTACCGACGCAGGGCTTCGCCTAAGCACTACAACGATATGACCGAGGTGGAAATCTGTGGAGGGGGGCACCGCACACGGCTAAACAATCAACTTGTGTGTCTTGGGGTGCCCCCTCCCCCGTATATAAATGAGTGGTGGAGGGGAGGGCCGGCCCTCTCATGGCGCGCCCAAGGGGGGAGTCCTACTCCCGGTGGGAGTAGGATTCCTCATTCCCTAGTTGGAGTAGGAGAAGAAGGAAGGAGGAGAGAGGGAGAAGGAAAGGGGGGCCGCCTCCCACCCCAATTCGGATTGGGCTTGGGGGGTGCCCCCACCTTAGCCGCCTCCTCCTCTCTCCCACTAAGGCCCAATAAGGCCCATAGACTCCCTGGGGGGTTCCGGTAACCCCCGGTACTCCGGTAAATGCCGGAACTCACCCGGAACCATTCCGATGTCCAAACGTAGGCTTCCAATATATCGATATTTATGTCTCAACCATTTCGAGACTCCTCGTCATGTCCGTGACCATATCCGCGACTCTCAACAACCTTCGGTACATCAAAACACATAAACTCATAATACCGATCGTCACCGAACGTTAAGCGTGTGGACCCTACGGGTCCGAGAACTATGTAGACATGACCGAGACTCGTCTCTAGTCAATAACCAATAGCCGAACCTGGATGCTCATATTGGTTCCTACATATTCTATTCTACAAAGATCTTTATCGGTAAAACCGCATAACAACATACGTTGTTCCCTTTGTCATCGGTATGTTACTTGCCCGAGATTCGATCGTCGGTATCTCAATACCTAGTTCAATCTCATTACCGGCAAGTCTCTTTACTCATTCTGTAATGCATCATCCCGCAACTAACTCATTAGTCACATTGCTTGCAAGGCTTATAGTGATGTGCATTACCGAGAGGGCCCAGAGACACCTCTCCGACAATCGGAGTGACAAATCCTAATCTCGATCTATGCGAACTCAACAAACACCATCGGAGACACCTGTAGAGCATCTTTATAATCACCCAGTTCACGTTGTGAAATTTGATAGCACACAAAGTGTTCCTCCGGTATTCGGGAGTTGCATAATCTCATAGTCATAGGAACATGTATAAGTCATGAAGAAAGCAATAGCAACAAACTAAATGATCATCGTGCTAAGCTAACAGATGGGTCAAGTCAATCACATCATTCTCTAATGATGTGATCCCGTTGATCAAATGACCACTACTAGGAAAAGGGCTATAGATAGGATTGATACTAATGGCGCACCAGGGAAGTAGTGCGCCACTACTATATACTAATGGCGCACCTGTTGGTGATGCGCCATTAGTGTGGAAGACACTAATGGCGCACCAGAAACAGGGTGCGCCACTAGTATTAATTTTTTTCCATTTTTCCATACATACTAATGGCGCATCAGGTCGACAATGCGCCATTACTAGTTCTAACTAGTAATGGCGCACCAGGAAGAGAGTGCGCCATTACTGTAATTTTTTTCTTATTCTTTTTTTTGCAAAACTACTAATGGCGCACCGTTTCACAGTGTGCCATTACTAGTTTAAACTAGTAATGGCGCACTATTACACGGTGCACCATTAGTATATATATTTATATTTTTTACTTTTTTGCAAAACTTCTAATGGCGCACCACCTGCAGGTGCACCATTAGTAACCAGGGTTACTAATGGCGCATTTCCTTCTGGTGCGCCATTAGTAACCTGGGACCCCAACAAGATATTTTGGACAGCCCCACACCTACCCACTCACTTTCCCCACTTCATTCCCTCCACCTCCTTCTCCAAGCTTTCGGCTGCCTCCTCCTCCTCACCTCATTTCCACCATAGATTCATCAAAATTAAGTGGTGAAATTACCTTTTTTTGATAGGTAAGTAAGGGGAAAGCTATCTTCATGATGTAGATCTACTTTTTTTCTCCCTAGCTCGCTCCAACAACGTGCACATGCACTTTTTGTGGCCTAGCTAGATCTATGTATGTTTGTGGTGTTGCATGTGTTTGTGGTGTTGCATATATGTTTGTGTTTGAAGGTACCGGTATTTGAAATCCGATAGTTGCCAATATTTTTCTAGAATGTTTTGATTCATTTCCGTTTCGGCGAGAATTTTGGCACCATGCATTCTTTTTGGTCCTATTTTTAGGGAAGGTCATGCCAAATTTTTTCTTGGTTCTAAAATATCGTTTTGCTCTACCCCGCAGGTGACCATGGTCCGCACAATGACTGAAGGCATCGTGAATAGGTTTTTGAGCTCCGCGAAGGCCGAGATGCTTCAAAAGAACGAGAGGGAGATAAGATGTCCGTGTCGAAGATGCAAGCTGAAGAGCCTTATTGCGGACCCGGATTCCGGGCAGGTGCGGGACCACCTACTCTTGCGCGGTTTCATGGATGGCTATCGGTGGCAAGGTGATGAAGATGACTATGAAGTCGTCCATGGCCGGGGCCGGGCAAGAAATGAGGAAGGGCAACAAGACAAGTACCACCGCGGCGAGGGTGGGCGAGAAGACGAAGAATCTCCAGGACATGATCACGACGGTGATGCTGTACACAGTCATCATGTAGAAGATGTCGTACATGATGATGAGGAAGATCAAGAAGAAGGGCATGATCATGAAGATGAAGATGCCGAAGAAGACGACGATGGAGGCTGGGTGCAGGACCCTCATATTCAAGAGCTGCTTCTCAAGCAGACGGATAACACAATAGCTGCCGCTTGAGAGAAAGCCAAGCTGGATCAACTAGAGATAGACGCGGTTACTCCATTGTATGAAGGATGCAGGCCCGAGGATACCCGCCTGAAAGTAACGCTCATGGCTCTGTAGATGATGGTAAAACACAAAATGACCGACGCATGCTTCGACGAGAACATGTCATTCTGGCACGAACGTCTTCCCAAGGGGAACAAGTGCCCGACCAGTTTCGAGGAGGCGAAGAAAATCGTGTGTCCTCTGGATTTACCGCACGTGAAATACCATGTGTGCATGAACAATTGTATCATTTATCGGGACGAGCATGCGGAGTCTACCATATGTCCGGTGTGCGGCATCACTCGATACAAGAAGAGGAAGAAAGCTCCTCGAAAATTGGTGTGGTACTTTCCGATCACTCCTCGTCTGCAGCAGTATTTCACGGACCCTAAGGTAGCAAAGCTCCTGCGTTGGCATGCGGATAGGGAGGAGAAGAAGCGGGAAGATGACAGAAATGATCCGGAGATAAATAAAAAAGACAAGATGCTGAGTCACCCTAAGGATGCGAGCCAGTGGCAAGCGTTGAACTTCGAATACCCAGAATTTGGGAAGGATCCAAGGAACATCGTGCTGGGCGCGAGCACCGATGGAGTCAATCCATTTGGCAGCCAGAGAAGCACACATAGCACCTGGCCTGTGTTTGTGTGGATGTACAATCTTCCCCCCTGGTTGTGGATGAAGAGGAAGTACATTCACATGAGTATGCTAATTGAAGGGCCGAAACAACCAGGGAACGACATCAATCTGTATCTGGGGCTGCTGAAGGAGGAGCTAGACACGCTGTGGAAAACGCCAGCCAATACGTGGGACGCCGCAGAGAAAGAATATTTCCCTATGAGAGCCGCACTGCTCACGACGGTGCACGACTATCTCGGTTACGGATATCTCATGGGGCAGGTAGTCCACGGATTTTCTGGATGCGTAAGGTGCATGGATGACACAACGTATCGCCAGCTAGATAGAGATCCCGGGTCTTCGAAAACCGTGTTCATGGGACATCGAAGGTGGCTTCGCGACGATGACCCATGGAGGAAACGCAAGGATCTGTTCGATGGTGAAACCGAACCCTGAAAACGCCCGTGTACGAGGAGCGGCGAGGAAATAGACGAGCTGTTGAAAAATTGGAAAGACTGCCCACTGCCAGGAAAGAAGCAAAAGGCGCCAGAGTCAGGAAAGAAGCGAAAGGCGCCAGAGCCGCTGCTGAAGGTATGGAAAACGAGGTCTGTTTTCTAGGACTTGCCGTACTGGAAGGTCCACCGTGTGCCTCACAGCCTTGATGTCATGCATATCACGAAGAACGTGTGCGAGAGTCTGGTTGGTACCCTGCTCAACATGCCAGAGAGGACCAAAGATGGGCCGAAAGCAAGGGCAGACTTGAAATCAATGGGCATCAGGCAGGAGCTTCACGCTAATGATGATGATGATGATGATGATGATGAGGCGAAGCAGGACACAGAAAGTCATCGCAAAGGCAAAAAGGCCAAGAAGACCGGAAATGACTACCCTCCCACGTGCTTCACTCTAAGTCAGGAGGAGATCGAGCAGTTTTTCACCTGCCTCCTAGGAGTAAAACTTCCTTACGGTTACGCGGGGAAGATAAGCAGATACCTAGACCCAGCGAAGCAGAAGTTCAGCGGGATGAAGTCTCACGACTGTCACGTGCTGATGACGCAGATACTTCCAGTTGCAATCCGTGGGATCATGGACGCGCACGTTCGTGAAACGTTATTTGGCCTATTCAACTTTTTCGACGTCATCTCTCGGAAGTCGATTGGCGTGAGGCAACTCAGAAGGCTACAGGAAGAGATCGTGGTGATACTATGCGAGCTTGAGATGTACTTCCCGCCCGGATTCTTCGACGTTATGGTGCATCTGCTGGTCCATATCGTGGAGGATATCATCCAACTCGGGCCGACGTTCCTGCACAGCATGATGCCGTTCGAAAGGATGAATGGTGTCATCAAAGGATACGTTCGCAACATGTCACGTCCAGAGGGAAGTATAGCCAGGGGCTTTCTGACTGAAGAGTGCATCTCCTACTGCACGAATTATCTAGGCATCGAGAACCCCGTTGGTCTGCCCATCAACAGGCACCTCGGCAGGCTCGCTGGATGGGGTCACCGTGAGGGTCGCCGCGAAATGCATGTCGACTTCGAGGGTCGACTCGCCGACTTTGAAAGAGCAAACCTAGTCGCGCTACAACACATAGATGTGGTCGATCCTTGGGTGGTAGAGCACAAAACCTTTATTGAGAAGACATACAATGACCGAGGCCAACAGAGGACAGACGGAGATATACTCAAAGAGCACAACTCATGTTTCACGCGTTGGTTCAAGCAGAAGCTTCTGTCGTACCCTTTACATGAGGATTCTTCCGCGGAAGAACAACTCATATTCGCCTTGTCACAGGGCGCCGAGCACAACCTGATGACCTATGAGGCGTACGATATCAACGGCTACACATTCTACACCGAGGACAAGGACATGAAGAGCGATGGTTATCAGAACTCCGGGGTAACGATGGAATCCTACACCGGTAACGACAAGGACAGATACTACGGAAGGATCGAGGAGATCTGGGAGCTGAGCTACGCTGGAGAGAAGGTCCCGATGTTCCGTGTCAGATGGGCCAAGAGCGTCCTAAAAGAAGACCGGTATTTCACCACCATGGTTATACTCGAAGCCAAATCCAAGACCGCGGGCGCAAACGTCACCGCGAAAAATGAGCCATGGGTACTGGCTTCACAAGTGGACCAATGCTTCTTCATTACCGATCCGTCAAAGCCCAGTCGTGTTGTCGTGAGGAGAGGCAAAAGGAAGATCATCAGAATGGATGGAGTAGCCAATGAGCAAGACTTCGACAAGTATGGCGACCCGAAGATCGAACATGACGACGACGATGAAGTAGCAACATACACCACAAGAAGAAGCAGGACCACCCTGCCTAAAGGACGTCCGTTCCACAGAAGAACTCCATTTGCGAAAAAGAAGGGCAAGAAGATTGTGAACAGATAGCTAGCTAAGATCGATTGTATTTAAATTGTAGCCTTCATTTCTCAGGCACTTTTTGATATCATGAATATTTCATGGGCACCTTTTGAATTCATGAATATTTTTTCAAATTTGATGATATATTTTCATATTCAATATTTTTCCCCCGCTCCACCGCCGCCGACGACCCCTCGCACCCTCCCCCACTCCACCGCCGCCGACGACCCACCGCACCCTCCCCCGCTCCACCGCCGCCGCCGACACCCCGCACCTTCCCCCGGCCCGCTCTACCGCCGCCGCCGACACCCGCACCCTCCCCCACTTTTTGAAGATATTTTCAAAAAAAATTTGATGATATTTGATGATATCTTCTGTTCTAGTCCTCATGAAAATAACAAATTTTATAAAAAAACAAATTATTAGATGCAACAAGAAATAATGAAAAAAAATGTTACTAATGGCGCACCAGAGGAGGGTGCGCCATTGCTGTCAGAAAAAAAATTACTAATGGCGCACCAGAGGAGGGTGCGCCATTGCTATCAGAAAAAAAATACTAATGGCGCACCAAAGGGTGGTGCGCCATTGCTATAGTGTCTAGCTGGATACCCCTTCGCCCGATCCCCCCTTCCCTCTCCCTCGCGAGATCCCCCTTCCATCCCCCGCCGCCACACCCGCTCTGACGACCCCGGCCCGCTCCAACGACCCCCGCGCCCGCTCCACACCCGCTCCGGCTCCCCCGCGCCCGCTCCGACGACCCCCGCGCCCGCTCCACACCCGCTCTGGCTCCCCTCACAGCCATCCCCAAGGTGAGCTATCTGGGCTAGCTAGGGTTCACCGCAAGCAAAGAAAGAGAGGAAGAAATCCCCCCGTCCCCCCGCCCCTTTGCTGAATGTCGATGGAATCAAATTTTCCGCCCCGCAGGTGAAGGAAGACGGTGCTTTCCTGCCATGGCTGTGGAGCAAGGCCGGGTCCGCCATCTCGTCGGCGCTGCGCATCGGGACCTCGCCACTGGGAAGGTCTGTTCTTGGCTACTGTCAATTTGCTACATAGAGCAGAGCAGAGAAGAGCAGTAACAGTGTCCTTGTTCGCGTCACAGTCGATGCAGGAGGGGGCCTGCACCGGATCCGCCATCGCCGAGGAGCCGCACAGCACCGGATCCACCTCGTCCTCTTCCTCGGGTCGCCATCGTCTTCCTCAACTCCGGCCACCTCAACTCCGGTCTCCTCTCCACCTCTGCTCCATGGTTCAGTACACTAATCCTATTGTCTTTGACTACTTGATTTAACTTGCTGTACTTCCCACTACAAGTTGATTTACTGAATATGCTACTCTAGTTCCGGAGCTGGGTTTCTATTTGTGTGTTTGGTATACAGTTTCTAGTTTGTGCATCACTATAAGAGGAGTGCATTTTTCTAGGTTCTCTCACAATCTCCATATGTTAGTTTGTTATCTTTTATACTTACAGTACAACAGGTTAACAGTTTGAAAGCCAGACAGTGAGGCTTTCTAGTGTATGGTCCTAACACACAACAATTTTATTAGTTGAGGTTCACACTAGACAAACTTGTGCCAGCTAAGAAAAAAATAGAGTTCTACATTAACTTGTCTGCCAGCTGGAGCAAGAAGCCTGAACTAGTTTTCCTTAGCTATCGCCTCATTTAGAAAATATTGGACAAGATCCCAAGAGACTTGGAGATATGTACAAGATCAGTAAGATAATAGCTTGCTATTTAAGCATCGTTGCAGTCAAACTCTGGAATATTTACAACGAAAATGACCAAAGGTATGGCCAGTGCCATCAGGAAATCACAGGTGAACCAATGCATCATAGTGGAACACTAAACTGACAATTCCATCATATGTATCACCAATCTTCTTGATTAGTGATTATCTGAATTAGTTTGTAAACTGTAGAGGTGGTTAGGCTCTGGTTAAAAATAAAAACAATAATAGAAGTTTTGTATTTTCTAAGTAAAAAACCCCACATATGCACCAGGATGTGATCTGTCAGAACCAAAGTAGACCTAGCTCTACATTAGTTGTTTTGTGCTTCAAGTGTCCTAGTCAAGGACAAACTGAGTGGTTGCAAAATAATATTATGTGGTCAATGTGCATTTGTTCTGAACTGGTCAACCATGAATTGGGATGATAATGTTATTTTTCCTTCTTAACAGAATGGTTTCATAATCAGAACAAAGCTGCTGCAAATGCATACTTTTTTTTACAAGTGCATCTGCACCTTCTGATCCATTTAGAGTTATCATAAATATATTTCCAAGGTTTTTTTCATTTCACTGTAGAGTCTTTGCTTCTGGACTCAATGCAGATTCATCAGTCATAAGAGATAAATACTAGTAAGTCAAGGGCACCATAATTTGATCATGCCTCTTTTGAGAAGTATGTCTATTGATTCAAAATTGCCATGGCAAAAATATGTTTTAGAAAATGACATAGACTATAATTTCCTGGCATGATCCATAGAATAAAAATGTAGAATAAAAAATGCCATGATCCATACACTATAATTTTTTGTTGGGTGACATATTATATCTGGAATGGAAGCTCACATAAGTTGAGCTGATTTTTGTCCATATGAAAGCAGAGGACCATATGGTCTGTGGCTGGGTTTTGTCTCCGACCATTGTGTCGTGATGATTTTGCAGGTACCCCGAGAGGCCCTTGAGTTTGCTAGAATGTCGATTAACTTCCGTTCCGGCAAATTCAGGTACTCCATATGTCCTATTTTCAGCAAAGGTCATGCTGAAATTTTCTGTGAATTTTAGCATGACTTTGCTAAAAATTGGACATATGAGGTACTTGCTACTAATGCATGGGCCGGGGTATCTTAGTACTTAGTTAAGTAGGATCAACTGCCCCTTTATTCTTGCTGCATTAAACCATAGGTGGCAATAGAGCCAAGTGATTAGTGCCAAGTGATTAGGCCCAACCTAGGGTGCCTCGGCATCGATAAACCCTAAATGATGAAAAATTAACTTGGCTGCCCCAGATGCCTCGGTGTCAATGAGAACCTAAATGATGTACGCTTAGGCTTTTAGGGTGCCTCGACATCGACAAACCCTAAATGATGAAATCTTAGGCTTTTAGGGTGCCTCGGTGTCGACAAACCCTAAATGATGAGACCATGATCTTATTCCTTGACAATAACCAACTTTTTGACCAAACATTTTTCCTATTTAGAGTGAAACATGGCCCACAACGATGAGGCCGGTGGTTCGGGCGGCAAGAAATTCTAGGAGTTGTCCCAGGAGATGGAGGAACAACCTCACCGCTATGAGGACGCCGCGGAAGACACCGATCCTGATTACACAACCCCTAGTGGCATCGGGGATGACACCACTGATGGTGCCACTGAGGATGCCACCACTGATGATGGCGGTGCACACACAGATGGCAGCCAACCGAAGAAGCAAAGGAAGGACCGGCGCCCGAATGCGCTCCGCACCCTCAAGGAGGAATTCACTCAAGTGGACTCCGACGGGAATCCAACGGAGCCCAAACATATAGTCAAGGGGTACTCGCTTTAGCTCGGGTGCATTCTCCGGAGCACCGTCTCGATCAACACCGAGAACCTTAGGCATAAGGACCGAGGGAATTTGCGCAACCTCCTCTTCACGAAGCTGCACAAACGATACAAGTTCCCCGCCAAATTTGAAAACACATGCCTCTCAGGGAATAAAGTGAACAGTGCCGCCCTCACTAAGATGAGCACGGCCCTGTCTACTTGGAAAAGCGCGGTGAAGAGAATGATTGATAAAGGTGATAGTTATGAGAAGATCAAGGCGAAATATCCTTTGATGAGCGAAGATGAGTACAAGGAGTTCAAGATCAAGTGCGAGAGCAGTGCAACCTCCGAATCAAGTCAGTGGGGGAAAGAAATGCGGGAGTTGAACTTAGGGGAACACAAACTCGGTCCCGGCGGTTAGAGAGTGGCGGAGCCTATATGGGACAAGGAGGACGCGGAGCGTGCCGAGCAAGGCCTACCGCCCCGCTTCGAGAAATACAGCGGTGACAAGCAGACCAGGAACTATGTCAGGGCCCGGTACAAGGAGGACTTGATAACAAAGGAGCTTACCACGGATCCAAAGACCAGGGCGCTTGAGCTTCTTCTGGTAAGGAATACACCCCCACGTAATTAGCTCCATATGGTTGCACTCTAATTAATCCCCAATATTTCTAAATGGTTCACGTTCCTTTCGCAGGACACTGAAAGCAGTAGCGCGGGGTCGTCTAAGAGCTCCCCTTTCGACACCCCTTTAAATAGGGCGTTGAACGTAATGAAAAACAAGGATAAGCTCACTAAGCCGACATCAGCTGGTCATGTGGCTGGCAAAGGCTTGTCCACAAAATGGGGGTCATACTATACCGCTGGTGTGCGGAAGGAGAAAAAGACCAGCTCGGAAAGCCAGACGCGCGAGGTTGAAGAACTCAAGGCACAAGTGGCGCGGATTCCGGAGCTTGTCCAAGAGAAAGTGCAACAACAACCTGGAACGATGCTCAACGCCATGGTGCCTACGTTGATTCATGGGCTGACGGCGTGGATTGCGGGCGGCCAACAGGGGCCTCCCCCGATTCCCAGCTTCACGGCCAGCAACTCGCACAGCGCGCAAGCAGCGCCATTGGTGTCTCCGGCGGAGGCGGTATTCGTGTCTCCGGCGTCGGCATGGGCATTGGAGCTTAATGCACCCGGGTGTACGCCGGCCGGCACCTCGCCAGCAAGCGCCCCCTCCGTCAGTTGCACGCCCGCCGTTGGCGGTGCCTCGACATTAGCCGAGCTTGACAGCATCACGGTAACCAAGCCTCTCGGCCGATGACTTCATCTCCTTGCCTTTGACTGGGCATCCCTGACGCCCTGTACATGTTTTCGTAGGGCACCGCCGACGTTCCTTGCACTCTTCTGCATTTCGTGGGCGCCGAGTTGGTCGATGTCGCCAAGGGCAGAATCGTTCAACCGGGCAACCCCATGTTCCACGGTAATCCGGTGCCACCCACAATGTATAGGGTTGAAGTGGTTCGGGTGCTGCCAGGCTGTGACGAGCTGTTACCTCCGATTCGACCCGCTGGGGCCGACGAAGAAGATGAGATGACCCTCAGCACCTGTGTAAACTGGCCCCTGCTTTGGCCGAAGAGCCAGATTCGTTTGGGGGCGGGGGACACCACCCCACAGACAAGACCACTAGTCGTGCCGGCGCCAAGCCATGGCAAGAACACCGCAACGCTACCGGACCTGTCGGACATCCCTATGGCACAGGATCCGGACAGCCCTATGGCACAGGATCCGGACGGCGACGACAACGACGATGGTACATTTACCAAAGTTGATAAGTACTTTGCCGAACATGGGTATGCTGATGAGTTCTGCGGGCCTCTTTCTCAAGAACCCAACCAAGACGACCGCGATCTAGCTGGTACGGCGGAGAAATCCAATTGCAACAGGCGTCGTCTGGCGTTCAGTTCTCAGGACACGCCTCCAGCTCTGCCTTCACCGAGCCTCAGATAGCTGAGGTGCGAAATATTATCAGCCCCAACACGCTCAAGAAGGCGGTCTGTGAGCAGAACTCGGTCCCATTACAGGAGATCAAGAAGAAGGGACGGAAACGAAAGACTAACAAGGGCGCCGGTGCGAGCCAGCCGGCACCGAGTTCGAACCGTGCTCAGGACGGGCCACCTTCACCTAAGGATATCTCAAGGAGGGTGCATGTGGCGGGTAGGGCGATGCTACCGCCAAATATGCTGAATGCTGCAACCGGTGCTATGCGGAGTCTGCACGACAGTGTTCTTTCTTTGGAGAAGCGGCGTCTCAGAGAGAAGGATGTGGCATACCCGATTTTCGTGGCCAAGGTGCCAAAGGGCAAGGGCTTTGTGGATGGCGACATCGGGGGTACGATCGTCCTGCGGTTTGATGAAATCTTTGCTATGTTTAACCTTCATCCGCTGCACTACACCTTCGTTCGGCTGTTTTCGCTGAGTATGGAGATGCTGATCATTAGAAACAAGACCCCGGACATCGTGATAGTCGACCCCTTCTACATGCGTGCCAAGCACTTGAGCAGCGCTGGGGACCGCCAAGTTGCGAGTTCACACCTCGAAGGCGTCATTCTGGCAAACCCAGATAAGGATAACTTCCTTGTGGCTTACTTTCCTGAGTAAGTCATCCCTTAACCGCCCCGTAACATATGATTTCTTAGATTTCGATCGTTCTTTTTTTTCTAACATTCTGTGTTCTGTGCAGTGACACACATTGCAAACTCATCCTCTTAAGCCCGAAATATTGCATGGCCACGTATTTCGACCCGAACTGTAACTCCAACATAGACTACACAAATGTCAAGAAAGTTCTTGATGATGTTCTCCCCGGCTACACCAAATCTGGAGGCACCTTCACCAGGGCAGTTCGTAAGTACGGCAAGCACATGTTCTCACACAATACGTAGTTCTACTGCGTCAAGCAGCTTCCTGGCGGTCAGAAGGATGCCTACTACGCCCTCCATCACATGCGGGCGATCGTAAGGGACCATCATCAACTTCTGCTACCAGATAATCTCAAAGATTGGGCCGCGAGCTTGTCGGCAGTCCAGGACGCGGACCTCAGACAAGAATTCTTTCACATCCAGTCAGAGTTTGCGGACATCATCCATCAAGATGTCCTTCATACCTCAGGGCAGTTCTTCCTTAGATATCAACCGTCCAACAGTGAGATACATGAAATGCTACAAATGCAGGGTGACAACGACCGCGATTTCATGACCATCACGATAGACGACGGCTTCATCCACGTTCCTGTCCGATGAGTCGAGTCGAAAGTAGTGATGTGTAGTTCTGAAACATTGATCGGCTCATGTTGTAATTATACTTTAATGAATTCGTATGTCTCTTTGGTTTGGACAGTCGTTCAACTTAGATGTAATCGATGCTATTTATTAGTAGGACCATGAATCGTGCTATTAATGTCTTGCTTTTCTCTTCCGATCCTTTTTTTGCATACTTACATATTGCTTATGTATTGTCTGTTGTTTGGCTTGTGCATAGAGATGCCGTCGTATGTCGCGTACAAGGGTAAGGTTCCCGGAGTCTACGACGACAGGGAGGAGTGTCGGAGACAGGTTCACCGTTTCAGCGGTAATAGTTACAAAGGGTACACCACTAGGGCGGAGGCCGAATCTAGATACGCCCGCTATCTAGCGGGAGAGAGGAGGGAGCGTTGGAGGAACCGGATGAAGACCAGTTTGATCGCGATGATGCTCATCGTGATGACCACAGCTCTCTTCTATGTGATGGTAGTTTAGATGATGGATATCGACTTGTAATGTGAAGACAAACTCAATACTTGCGGTCTTGAGACTTGTAATGTTTTATCTTTGTTCGGTCTTTTGAATTCGGAGACTAATATGATGAATTGCATTCGGAGACTAATCTTCTATTGTATTCGATGAATCTGATGTTGCTGTGTGCTGCTGTCTATATTCTGTCTAATAAT
>NC_053023.1:362980545-363069020 GCF_003073215.2 Triticum urartu
CTGAATGTTGCAGACCCGTTGACTAAGCCTCTTCCATGAGCAAAACATGATCAGCGCCAAGACTCCATGGGTTTTAGAATCATTACTGTGTAATCTAGATTATTGACTCTAGTGCAAGTGGGAGACTGAAGGAAATATGCCCTAGAGGCAATAATAAAGTTATTATTTATTTCCTCATATCATGATAAATGTTTATTGTTCATGCTAGAATTGTATTAACCGGAAACATAATACATGTGTGAATACATAGACAAACATAGTGTCACTAGTATGCCTCTACTTGATTAGCTCGTTGATCAAAGATGGTTGAGTTTCCTAACCATAGACATGAGTTGTCATTTGATTAACAAGATCACATCATTAGTAGAATGGTGTGATTGACTTGACCCATTTTGTTAGCTTAGCACTTGATCGTTTTAGTTTACTGCTATTGCTTTATTCATGACTCATACATGTTCCTATGACTATGAGATTATGCAACTCCCGATTACTGGAGGAACACTTTGTGTGCTACCAAACGTCACAATGTAACTGAGTGATTATAAAGGTGCTCTACAAGTGTCTCCGATGGTACTTGTTGAGTTGGCATAGATCAAGAATAGGATTTGTCACTCCGATTGTCAGAGAGGTATCTCTGGGCCCTCTCGGTAATGCACATCACTATAAGCCTTGCAAGCAATATAAATAATGAGCTAGTTGCGGGATGATGCATTACAGAACGAGTAAAGAGACTTGCCGATAACGAGATTGAGCTAGGTATTGAGATACCGACGATCGAATCTCGGGCAAGTAACATACCGATGACAAAGGGAACAACGTATGTTGTTATGTCGTTTGACCAATAAAGATCTTCGTAGAATATGTAGGAACCAATATGAGCATCCAGGTTCCGTTATTGGTTATTGACCAGAGACGTGTCTCGGTCATGTCTACATAGTTCTCGAACCCGTAGGGTCCGCACGCTTAAAGTTCTATGACGATCGGTATTATGAGTTTATATGTTTTGATGTACTGAACGTAGTTTGGGGTCCCGGATATGATCACTGACATGACGAGGAGTCTCAAAATGGTCGAGACATAAAGATTGATATATTGGAAGCCTACATTTGGACATCGGAAGAGTTCCGGGTGAAATCAGGATTTTACCGGAGTGCCGGAGGGGTTACCGGAACCCCCCCCCGGGTGAATGGGCCTTGTTGGGCCCTAGTGGAGAGAGAGAGAGGGGCCGGCCAGTGCAGGCCACGCGCCCCTGCCCTTGTGGTCCGAATTGGACTAGGAAGGGGGGCTTTCCTTCTCCTTCTCCCCTTCCTTTCCCCCTCCTAGTAGGAGTAGGAAAGAGGGGAGTCCTACTCCTACTAGGAGGAGGACTCCTCGTGGCGCACCCTACAGGGCCGGCCGGCCTCCCCCTTGCTCCTTTATATACGGGGGCAGGGGGACACCCTAGAACACACAAGTTGATCAGTGATCTCTCCCAACCGTGTGTGGTGCTCCCCTCCACCATAATCCACCTCGGTCATACTGTAGCGGTGCTTCAGCGAAGCCCTGCGACGGTAGCTTCATTAACATCGTCACCATGCCGTTGTGCTGATGAAACTCTCCCTCGAGCTCTACTTGATTGTGAGTTCACGGGACGTCACTGAGCTGAACGTGTGCTGAACGCGGAGGTGCCGTACGTTCGCTACTAAGGATCGGTCGATCGTGAAGACGTACGACTACATCAACCACGTTGTCATAACGCTTCCGCTTTACAGTCTACGGGGGTACGTGGACGACACTCTCCCCTCTCGTTGCTATGCATCACCATGATCTTGCGTGTGTGTAGGATTTTTTTTGAAATTACTACGTTCCCCAACATTATTTACTTCTGTGATGAAGTTGCTAGAATTGCTAGACCCGATACTAAAAATAAACATAGAAATATTGTAGTTATGCCTGTTATATCTGTTAAAATAGGAGATCACTGCTATCATGGCTTATGTGATATGGGTGCTAGTGCGAGTGCCATACCTCATTCTTTATATGAAGAAATTATGCATGATATTGCACCTGCTGAGTTAGAAGGTATTGATGTTACAGTTAAGCTTGCCAATAGAGATACTATTTCACCTGTTGGGATTGTTAGAGATGTTGAAGTCCTGCTAATTTTCTTATTCTTGGTTCCCCACAAGATGAATTTTGTCCCATTATATTTGGTAGACCCTTCTTGAATATTGTTAATGCTAAGATAGACTGCAAAAAGGATATTGTTTCCGTTGGTTTAGGGGATATGTCTCATGATTTTAATTTTGCTAAATTTCTTAGACAACCCCATGATAAAGAATTGCCTAGTAAAGGTGAAATTATTGGTCTTGCTTCTATTGACGTGCCTCCTAATGATCCTTTAGAACAATATTTGCTAGACCATGAAAATGATATGTTTACGAATGAAAGAAGGGAAATAGATGAAGTATTCTTTAAACAAGGACCTATTTTGAAACACAACTTGCCTATTCAAATTCTAGGGGATCCTCCTCCACCCAAGGATGATCCCGTGTTTGAGTTTAAACCATTACCTGATACTCTTAAATATGCTTATCTTGATGAAAAGAAGATATATCCTGTTATTAATAGTGCTAGCCTTTCAGAGCAAGAAGAGGATAAATTATTGAAAACTCTAAAGAATCACAGCTGTTATTGGATATACTCTTGATGATCTTAAGGGCATTAGTCCTACTCTATGCCAGCACAACATAAAATTGGAGAAAGACACTAAACCGGTTGTTGATCACCAAAGACGGTTAAATCCTAAGATGAAAGAAGTGGTAAGAAAAGAAATACTAAAGCTTCTGGAGGCAGGTATAATTTATCCCGTTGCTGAAAGTCAGTGGGTAAGTCCTGTCCATTGTGTCCCTAAGAAGGGAGGTATTACTGTTGTTTTTAATGATAAAGATGAATTGACCCCACAAAGAATTGTTACAGATTATAGAATGGTATTGATTTCCGCAAACTAAATAAAGCTACTAAAAGGATCATTACCCTTTACCTTTTATTGATCAAATGCTAGAAAGATTATCCAAACATACGCATTTTTGCTTTCTAGATGGTTATTCTGGTTTCTCTCAAATACCTGTGTCGAAAGAGTATCAGGTAAAGACCACTTTTACTTGCCCTTTCGGTACCTTTGCTTATAGACATATGCCTTTTGGTTTATGTAATGCACCTGCTACCTTTCAAAGATGTATGACTTCTATATTCTCTGACTTTTGTGAAAAGATTGTTGAGGTTTTCATGGATAATTTTTCCGTATATGGAACTTCTTTTGATGATTGCTTAAGAAACCTTGATCGAGTTTTGCAGAGATGTGAAGAAACTAATCTTGTCTTGAATTGGGAGAAGTGCCACTTTATGGTTAATGAAGGTATTGTCTTGGGGCATAAAATTTCTGAAAAAGGTATTGAAGTTGATAAAGCTAAAGTTGATGCTATTGAAAAGATGTCGTGTCCTAAGGACATTAAAGGTATAAGAAGTTCCTTGGTCATGACAGTTTTTATTGGAGGTTCATTAAAGACTTCTCAAAAATTTCTAGGCCTCTGACTAATCTTTTACAAAAAGATGTTCCTTTTTGTCTTTGATGATGATTGTGTAGAAGCATTTGAAATACTTAAGAAAGCTTTGATTTCTGCACCTATTGTTCAGCCTCATGCTTGGAATTTACCCTTTGAAATTATGTGTGATGCTAGTGATTATACTATAGGTGCTATTCTAGGACAAAGAGTTGATAAGAAATTAAATGTTATCCAATATGCTAGTAAAACTCTAGACAGTGCCCAGAGAAACTATGCTACTACTGAAAAAGAATTTTTAGCAGTTGTATTTGCTTGTGATAAGTTTAGACCTTATATTTTTGATTGTAAAGTAACTTTTCACACCAATCATGCTGCTATTAAATATCTTATGGAAAATAAAGATGCTAAACCTAGACTTATTAGATGGGTTCTCCTACTACAAGAATTTGATTTGCATATTATTGATAGAAAGGAGCTGAGAACCCCGTTGCAGACAACTTGTCTAGGTTAGAGAATGTTCTTGATGACCCACTACCTATTGATGATAGCTATCCTGATGAACAATTAGTTGTCATAAATGCTTCTCGTACTGCTCCATGGTATGCTAATTATGCTAATTACAGTGTTGCTAAATTATACCACCTAGTTTCACATACCAGCAAAAGAAAAAGGTTTTCTATGATTTAAGACATTACTTCTAGGATGACCCACACCTTTATAAAGAAGGATTAGATGGTGTTATTAGACGTTGTGTACCTGAGCATGAACAGGAACAGATCCTACGCAAGTGTCACTCCGAGGCTTATGGACGACACCATGCTGGAGATAGAACTGCACATAAGGTATTGCAATTCGGTTTTTATTGGCCTACTCTCTTCAAGGATGCCCGTAAGTTTGTCTTGTCTTGTGATGAATGTCAAAGAATTGGAAATATTAGTAGACGTCAAGAAATGCCTATGAATTATTCACTTGTTATTGAACCATTTGATGTTTGGGGTTTTGATTATATGGGACATTTTCCTTCCTCCAATGGGTATACACATATTTTTAGTTGCTGTTGATTACGTTACTAAGTGGGTAGAAGCTATTCCAACTAGTAGTGTTGATCATAACACCTCTATTTAGATGCTTAAAGAAGTTATTTTTCCGAGGTTTGGAGTCCCTAGATATTTAATGACTGATGGTGGTTCACATTTTATTCATGGTGCTTTTTGTAAAATGCTTGCTAAGTATGATGTTAATCACAGAATTGCATCTCCATATCATCCACAGTCTAGTGGTCAAGTAGAACTGAGTGATAGAGAGCTTAAATTAATTTTGCAAAAGACTGTTAATAGATCTAGAAAGAATTGGTCCAAGAAACTTGATGATGCATTATGGGCTTATAGAAGTGCATATAAAAATCCTATGGGTATGTCTCTATATAAAATGGTTTATGGAAAAGCATGTCACTTACCTCTAGAACTAGAACATAAGGCATATTGGGCCATTAAAGAGCTCAATTATGACTTAAAACTTGCCGGTGAGAAGAGCCTATTTGACATTAGCTCACTTGATGAGTGGAGAACACATGCCTATGAGAATGCCAAACTGTTTAAAGAAAAGGTTAAAACATGGCATGACAAAAGGATACAAAAACATGAGTTTAATGTAGGTGATTATGTATTGTTATACAACTCTTGTTTAAGATTTTTTGTAGGAAAACTCCTCTCTAAATGGGAAGGTCCTTACGTTATCGAGGAGGTCTATCGTTCCGGTGCCATAAAAATCAACAACTTCGAAGGCACAAATCCGAGGGTGGTGAACGGTCAAAGAATCAAACATTATATCTCAGGTAATCCTATAAATGTTGAAACTAATGTTATTGAAACCGTAACCTCGGAGGAATACATTTAGGACACTTTCCAGAATGTTTCAGACTCTGAAAAGGAATAGGTACGTGGTACGGTAAGTAAACCGACTCGAAAATAGTTCTAATAGCAATTTTTCTCCGTTTTGGAATATTTAAGAAAATAGGAAAATAAGAAGCAGTCTGGGAAGGACACGAGGCATCCACGAGGGTGGAGGGCGCGCCCTACCCCCCTGGGCACGCCCCCCTGCTACCTCTTGAGCATTGCGTTGGTTTTCCCTTGAAGAGGAAAGGGTGATGCAGCAAAGTAGTGTAAGTATTTCCCTCAGTTTTGAGAACCAAGGTATCAATCCAGTAGGAGATCACGCTCAAGTCCCACGCACCTACACAAACAAATAAGAACCTCGCAACCAACGCGATAAAGGGGTTGTTAAGCCCTTCACGGTCACTTATGAGAGTGAGATCTGATAGATATGATAAGATAATATTGTTGGTATTTTTATGATAAAGATGCAAACTAAAATAAATGGCAAAGGTAAAATAAACGGCAATAGAAATAGCTAAGTGTTCAAAGATAGACCCGGGGCCATAGGTTTCACTAGTGGCTTCTCTCAAGAGCATAAGTATTATGGTGGGTAAACGAATTACTGTCAGCAATTGATAGAATTGAGCATAGTTATGAGAATATCTAGGTATGATCATGTATATAGGCATCACGTCTGTGACAAGTAGACCGAAATGATTCTGCATCCGAAACGATTCTGCATCTACTACTATTACTCCACACATCGACCGCTATCCAGTATGCATCTAGAGTATTAAGTTCATAAGAAGAGAGTAATGCTTTAAGGAAGATGACATGATGTAGAGGGATAAACTCATGCAATATGATATAAAACCCATCTTTTTATCCTCGATGGCAACAATACAATACGTGTAGGTTCCCTTTCTGTCACTGGGATCGAGCACCGCAAGATTGAACCCAAAGCTAAGCACTTCTCCCAATGCAAGACAGATCAATCTAGTAGGCCAAACCAAACTGGTAATTCAAAAAGACTTGCAAAGATAAACCAATCATACATAAAAGAATTCAGAGGAGATTCAAATATTGTTCATAGATAAACTGGATCATAAACCCACAATTCATCGGATCTTGACAAACACACCGCAAAAGAAGATTACATCGAATAGATCTCCAAGAAGATCGAGGAGAACTTTGTATTGAGATCCAAAGAGAGAGAAGAAGCCATCTAGCTAATCACTATGGACCCGTAGGTCTGAAATAAACTACTCACACATCAGTGGAGAGGCCATGGAGTTGATGTAGAGGCCCTCCGTGATCAATTCCCCCTCCGGCGGAGCTCCGGAAAAGGCCCCGATATGGGATCTCTCAAGTACAGAAGGTTGCGGCGGTGGAATTAGGTTTTCGTGGTGCTCCTGGATGTTTGGGGTGCGTGGATATATATAGGAGGAAGAAGTACGTCGGTGGAGCAACGAAGGACCCATGAGGGTGGAGGGCGCGCCAGGGGGTAGGTGCGCCCCCTGCCTCGTGCCTTCCTCCCTTGTTTCTTGACGGCCACTCCAAGTCTCTCGGATCACATTTGTTGAGAAAATCACGTTCCCGAAGGTTTCATTCCGTTTGGACTCCCTTTGATATTCCTTTTCTTCGAAACCCTAAAATAGGCAAAAAAAACAACAATTTGGGTTGGGCCTCCGGTTAGTAGGTTAGTCCCAAAAATGATATAAAAGTGTAAAATAAAGCCCATTAACATCCAAAATAGATAATATAATAGCATGGAGCAATCAAAAACTATAGATACGCTGGAGACGTATCATGCACCCCCAAGCTTAATTCCTGCTCGTCCTCGAGTAGGTAATTGATAAAATAAGAACTTTTGATGTAGAATGCTTTCTAACATATTTCTCAATGTAATTTTTCTTTATTGTGGCATGAATGTTCAGATCTGAAAGATTCAAGATAAAAGTTTAATATTGACATAAAAATAATAATACTTCAAGCATACTAACTAAGCAATTATGTCTTCTCAAAATAACATGGCCAAAGAAAGTTATCCCTACAAAATCATATAGTCTGGCTATGCTCTATCTTCACCACACAAAATATTTAAATCATGCACAACCCCGATGACAAGCCAAGAAATTGTTTCATACTTTTGATGTTCTCAAACTTTTTCAGTCTTCACGCAATATATGAGCGTGAGCCATGGATAGAGCACTATGGTGGAATAGAATGGTGGTTGTGGAGAAGACAAAAAAGGAGAAGATAGTCTCACATCCACTAGGCGTATCAACGGGCTATGGAGATGCCCATCAATAGATATCAATGTGAGTGAGTAGGGATTGCCATGCAACGGATGCACTAGAGCTATAAGTATATGAGAGCTCAACAAAAGAAACTAAGTGGGTGTGCATCCAACTTGCTTGCTCACGAAGACCTAGGGCATTTTGAGGAAGCCCATCATTGGAATATACAAGCCAAGTTCTATAATGAAAAATTCCCACTAGTAAATGGAAGTGATAGCACAAGAGACTCTCTATATGAAGAACATGGTGCTACTTTGAAGCACAAGTGTGGAAAAAGGATAGTAGCATTGTCCCTTCTCTCTTTTTCTCTCATTTTTTGGGCCTTCCCTTTTTATGGCCTTTCTCTCTTTCTTATTTTTATTTTTCGTCCGGAGTCTCATTCCGACTTGTGGGGGAATCATAGTCTCCATCTTCCTTTCTTCACTTGGGACAATACTCTAATAATGATGATCATCACACTTTATTTACTTACAACTCAAGAATTACAACTCAGTACTTAGAACAAAATATGACTCTGTGAATGCCTCCGGCGGTGTACCGAGATGTGCAATGATGCATGAGTGACATGTATGAAGAATTATGAACGGTGGATTTGCCACAAATACGATGTCAACTACATGATCATGCAAGCAATATGACAATTATGAAGCGTGTCATAATAACGGAACGGTGGAAAGTTGCATGGCAATATATCTCGGAATGGCTATGGAAATGCCATAATAGGTAGGTGAGGGAGTCCTGGATTAGGGGGTCTCCGGACAGCCGGACTATATCCTTTGGTCGGACTGTTGGAATATGAAGATACAAGATTGAAGACTTCGTCCCGAGTCCGGATGGGACTCTCCTTGGCGTGGAAGGCAAGCTTGGCAATATGGATATGTAGATCTTCCATGTAACCGACTCTGTGTAACCCTAGCCCCCTCCGGTGTCTATATAAACTGGAGGGTTTAGTCTGTAGGACAACATACAATCATACCATAGGCTAGCTTGGCCATCTGGAGCAGATCGAGAGCTACGCCCCTGACCATCAGGTCAGGTTCGGAAACTTAAACTACACTGTCGACATCCGTGGAGACTTGATCTTCGACGGATTCGAACCCATGTCAGGTGCGCCGCACGATCACGACGAGCATTATTTAGCTCTGTCGTCGGACAGTGTTCGAGAGATCACACCTACAACTACTCTGGCCTTCAATCCTACGCCATCCGAGGATGGGTGGATAGACCTCGCCATGGAGGACGCACTCTCAGTGGCGATAGAGCTGGATACTGACTTCACCCCTTACGAGAGCCATGTCGCCGAACCACTAGATTCGTCTCCAGCCACGGACTTCAAACCGCCTGCGTCCGTGCCTATCGAATCCGATTGGGCGCCGATCATGGAGTTCACCTCCGCGGATATCTTTCAGCACTCACCTTTCGGCGACATGCTAAATTCATTAAGGTCTCTCTCCTTGTCAGGAGAACCTTGGCCGAACTATGTCCAGCTAGAATGGGATGCAGACGACGAAGAAATTCGCTCCCCACCCACCACCCACTTAGTAGCCACTGTCGATGATTTAACCGACATGCTCGACTTCGACTCCGAAGACATCGATGATATGGACGACGATGTAGGAGACGAACTGGAACCACCGTCCATAGGGCGCTGGACCGCCACCTCATCATATGATATATACATGGTGGACACCCCCAAAGAAGGCAATGGCAACGAGACAGCGGGGGATGACCCCTCCAAGAAGCAACCCAAGCGCCAACGTCAGCGGCGCCGCTCTAAGTCCCGCCATAGCAAAAGTAGTGATACCGGCGCAAGAGACAATAACACTCCGGATAGTGCCGAAGATGACAACAAACCCCTCCAGCATGATTTAGAGCGGGAGGGTGAACAAGCTAGCCCTACAGAGCAGACAACAGATAGAGAATCGGAGGAGGACAATTACATGCCTCTCTCCGAAGACGAGGTGAGCCTCGGCGATGAAGAATTTATCATGCCTGAGGATCCCGTCGAGCAGGAGCGCTTCAAGCGCCGGCTTATAGCCACAGCAAATAGCTTGAAGAAAAAGCAACAACAGCTTCGAGCTGATCAAGACTTGCTAGGAGACAGATGGACCGAAGTCCTTCCGGCCGAGGAATACGAACTCAAGCACCCCTCCAAGAGTTACCCAAAGTGTAGGTCGCTACCCCGACTCGAGGAGGAAGCATTGAAACCTACATCACCAGTGTATGATGCGGCTGACAAGCCACTTCGTGGCCGAGACAGAGTGGCATTTCAGCCTGCACCCCGCCGCCACTCAAACAAAAATACCAAGGCCCGGGGCAACACACAGGACCTGTGAGACGTATTGGAAAGCAAGGCAAAACATGCAAGGTCAATATACGGGTCACGGGGGCGCGCACCAACGCTGGACGATGACCGTCACGCCGGATACACTAAAAGTAAATCCGACCGGGCCGAATACAGCAGACAAGACTCATATGAACTGCGTCGTGATATAGCCCGGCACAGAGGTGCCGCACACCCCCTATACTTCACTGATGAAGTTATGGATCATGAATTCCCGAAGGGTTTTAAACCCGTAAATATCGAATCGTATGATGGTACAACAGATCCCGCTGTATGGATTGAGGATTTCCTCCTCGACATCCACATGGCTCGCAGTGATGATCTGCATGCCATCAAGTACCTCCCACTAAAACTCAAAGGACCAGCTCGACATTGGCTGAATAGCTTGCCAGCAGACTCCGTCGGCAGTTGGGAGGATTTGGAAGACGCATTCCTTGACAACTTCCAGGGCACTTATGTGCGACCACCGGATGCTGATGACTTGAGCCATATAACTCAGCAGCCAGGGGAATCGGCCAGGCAATTCTGGACATGGTTCCTAACTAAGAAAAACCAAATCGTCGACTGTCCGGATGCAGAAGGCCTTAGCGGCATTCAAGCATAACATCCGTGACGAGTGGCTCGCCCGGCACCTCGCCAGGAGAAGCCGAAGTCTATGGCAGCCCTCACGACACTCATGACCCGCTTTTGCGGGCGAGGATAGCTGGCTGGCTCGCAGCAACAACACATCAAGGAATCCGGGCACTTCGGATACCAAAGATGCCAACGGCAGACCACGTCGTAACAGACAAGCGCCGCAAGCACGATAACACCGATGATACGCAGTCAATGCCGGATTCAGAGGCTCTAGATCCGGTCAGCGGAAAAAGCATTCAAAAGAAGTACTCCGGGCCCGTCCAGTTTGGATCGCTATTGATCGCTCGTGTCAAATCCACGGCACCCCCGATAAGCCAGCCAATCACACCAACAGAGAATGCTGGGTGTTCAAGCAGGCCGGCAAGTTGAATGCCGAAAACAAGGACAAGGGGCTGCATAGTGATGACGAGGAGGAGCCCGCCGCCGAACACGGGAGGACAGAAGAGGTTCCCCCCACAAGTGAAGACGGTGAACATGATATACGCAACCCACATTCCCAAGAGGGAACGGAAGCGTGCACTAAGGGACGTCTATGCGATGGAGCCCGTCGCCCCAAAGTTCAACCCATGGTCCTTGTCCGATCACCTTTGATCGCAGGGACCACCCCACTAGTATCTGTCATGGCGGATCCATTGGTCCTAGACCCCATCATCGACGGATTTCACCTCACTCGAGTCCTTATGGATGGCGGCAGCAGCCTGAACCTGCTCTATCAGGATACAATGCGCAAAATGGGTATAGATCCCTCAGGATCAAACCTGCACCAAAACCACCTTTAAGGGCGTCATCCCAGGTGTAGAGGCCCATTGCACAGGCTCAATCACATACTGGAAGTGGTCTTCGGAGCTCCGGACAACGAAGCGAGGAGTTAATCTTCGATATCGTCCCATTCGCAGTGGCTATCACGCACTGCTCGGGCGAACCGCATTTGCAAAATTCAATGCGGTACCACATTACGCATACCTCAAGCTCAAGATGCCAGGACCTAGGGGGGTCATCAAGTCAATGAACAAAGAACGCTCGCTCCGCATGGAAGAGCATACTGCGGCCCTCGCAGGCAGAAGCACAAAGCAGCCTTTTAAGCCATGTGACGCCCCCCGATTTGACCGTACACTAATCATACACGCAAACGTGTACGATCAAGATCAGGGACTCACGGGAAGATATCACAACACAACTCTACAAATAAAATAAGTCATACAAGCATCATATTACAAGCCAGGGGCCTCGAGGGCTCGAATACAAGAGCTCGATCATAGACGAGTCAGCGGAAAGCAACAATATCTGAGTACAGACATAAGTTAAACAAGTTTGCCTTAAGAAGGCTAGCACAAACTGGGATACAGATCGAAAGAGGCGCAGGCCTCCTGCCTGGGATCCTCCTAAACTACTCCTGGTCGTCGTCAGCGGGCTGCACGTAGTAGTAGGCACCTCCGGTGTAGTAGTCGTCGACGGTGGCGTCTGGCTCCTGGGCTCCAACATCTGGTTGCGACAACCAGGTAGAAGGGATAGGGGGAAAAGAGGGAGAAAGCAACCGTGAGTACTCATCCAAAGTACTCGCAAGCAAGGAGCTACACTACATATGCATGGGTATAATGGTAAGGGTAGCCATATGTGGACTGAACTGCAGAATGCCAGAATAAGAGGGGGATAGCTAATCCTGTCGAAGACTACGCTTCTGGCAGCCTCCGTCTTGCAGCATGTAGAAGAGAGTAGACTGAAGTCCTCCAAGTAGCATCGCATAGCATAATCCTAACCGATGATCCTCCCCTCGTCGCCCTGTGAGAGAGCGATCACCGGTTGTATCTGGCACTTGGAAGGGTGTGTTTTATTAAGTATCCGGTTCTAGTTGTCATAAGGTCAAGGTACAACTCCAAGTCGTCCTGTTACCGAAGATCACGGCTATTCGAATAGATTAACTCCTGCAGGGGTGCACCACATTTCCCAACACGCTCGATCCCCTTTGTCCGGACACACTTTTCTGGGTCATGCCCGGCCTCGGAAGATCAACACGTCGCAGCCCTACCTAGGCACAACAGAGAGGTCAGCACGCCGGTCTAAATCCTATGGCGCAGGGGTCTGGGCCCATCGCCCATTGCACACCTGCACGTTGCGAGGGCGGCCGGAAGCAGAACTAGCCTAGCAGAGGCTTAGTCCAATCCGGCGCGCGCCGCTCAGTCGCTGACTGTCACGAAGGCTTCGGCTGATACCACGACGTCGAGTGCCCATAACTGTCCCCGCGTAGATGGTTAGTGCGTATAGGCCAGTAGCCAGACTCAGATCAAATACCAAGATCTCGTTAAATGTTAAGTATCCGCGAACGCCGACTAGGGCCAGGCCCACCTCTCTCCTAGGTGGTCTCAACCTGCCCTGTCGCTCCGCCTCAAAGTAACAGTCGGGGGCCGTCGGGAACCCAGGCCCTCTACCGGGATGGAGCCACCTGCCCCTTCAGCCCCCATCTCCAAACAGTATCACAGGTAATGTAACTGTGTAAAGTATTGTATATGCCCGTGATCACCTCCCGAAGTGATCACGGCCCAGTAGTATAGCATGGCAGACGGACAAGAGTGTAGGGCCACTGATGGAACACTAGCATCCTATACTAAGCAGTAGGATAGCAGGTAAAGGTAACAACAGTAGTAGCAAGGACAGGCTATGCATCGATAGAATAGGATTAACGGAAAGCAGTAACATGCTACACTACTCTAATGCAAGCAGTATAGAGAAGAGTAGGCGATATCTGGTGATCAAGGGGGGGCTTGCCTGGTTGCTCTGGCAAGAGAGAGGGGTCGTCAACACCGTAGTCGTACTGGGTAGCAGCGGCGTCGGTCTCGGTGTCTAGCGAGAGAAGAGGGGGAAGAAACAATAAATATAATGCAAGCATATGCATAGTGATGCATGACATGACAAGTAACGGCGTTAGAGGTGCCCTAACGCGGTAGTAGGTGATACCGGTGAAGGGGGATGACATCCGGGAAAGTATCCCCGGTGTTTCGCGTTTTCGGACCGGTGAACCAAAGGGGGAAAGTTGCGAGTTCGATAGGTTAGGGATGCGTGGTGGACGAACGGGCTGCGTAACCGGGTTCGTCTCGTCGTTCTGAGCAACTTTCATGTAGAAAGTATTTTCATCTGAGTTACGGTTTATTTTATATGATTTTTAAAAAGGTTTAAACAAATTTTGGAATTTCTGGATTTAATGTAATTCGAAATAATCAAAAGACAAACTGCTATGGGTACACATGAGTGTACCCAGCAATGTGTATATACATATGACATGTGGGGCCAGGGGCTGGGTTGACCCAGTCAACATTTTGACTAGTCCAAAGTGAATAGTGTATGTGGGGCCCTTTGTCATTGATAGAGTTTAACTAAACACGATTAGTTAGTTTAATAAGTGATTAGGTTAATTTAACAGACTTAATTAAGTTAATTAACAGGATTAATTGAGTAAATTAATTAATTAATTAGTTTTTTATATATTTATTATTATTATTTTTTAACGTCCTGGGGCGTGGGCCCCCCATGTCATAGACTCAGGGGGCATAGCGGGCGTTGGGCATGGGCGCCGCGGAGCGAGGCAACCGGGGCTACGGCGGGGCACCGGCCAGGGCGATGGCGCGGTGGCCGGCAGGGTGGCCGCGGGGCGGATGCGGGTCGCCGCCGGCAAGGTCAGGCGGACCGGAGCAAGCAGCAGGCCGTGGGCACTGGCGCAGGAGGCGAGCGGCGGGCGAGTCAAGTCGGCGGGCGTCGGCGGCAGGCATCGGCGGCCCGGGGCTGGAGCGGCAAGGCGAGGACGACGAGGGTGGCTGCAGGGACCGGGGAGCGAGGCCATGCGCTGGGCGCGGCCGACGAACGGCGGCAGCAGCGCAGGCGGGCGACACGCAGCGGTTGGGAGGTGCAGGCGCGGCCGGGATGGCCCCGGGTCGCGGTGAGCGCGGCGGGCGCAGGGAGAGGGAGGGGGGCGTGCTCACATCGAGGAGCAGGGACGGGGCAGCGGGAGTCGTTGGGGAGGACGGGGACGACGTGCGTGACAGAGTCGAGGCAGGGCGGGGCTCCGGCGAGGTGCTCCTCCAGGCGACGGTGATGGCGACGCGACGCCGACAAGTGCGGGGGAAGGGCGCCGGCGCCCGATCCAGATCGGGATCAGGAGGAGACGAGGGAGAGAGTGGGGGGAGTGGGGATCGGGTGGGTTAGGGTTCGGGGATGTGGCTTTGGAGGGCATGGGAGTGGGGGGGGGCTGGGCCGGTTGGCCGGGAATTGGCCCAGTTGGGCCAGGGGCTGCTGGGCCGGAGCCCCGGGGGTTCTTTCCTGTTTTTGCATATTCTTTTCTGTTTTTAATTTATTTTACTTTTCTGTTTTTTTATAGTTTTTAATAGTTTTTCAGTTTTGTAAAATTATAAGACCAGTACCTAAATGGAGGTTGTAAATTAGCCCACTTCCATCATATATTTTGGTATTTTAAAAATATTTAGTTCGCATTTTTATAAATTTCAAAAGGGCATTTATAATAGGTTTAGCTGTTGTTTTAATTATTTTAGTGCATTGGAATAAAAAAAATGTGGTTTCTCCACCATAATTGCTTATGATTTATTTGACACCATCCGAACATTTCAGTTTTATTATTTGAAAACTTTTATTGTTTGCTTGATTTTTAAATTGAATTTGAAACGATTTTGAACTAACGCGGAGATTACCAACAGTAATCGGAGTGACGTGGCATCGTTAACGCGGGATTACTGTAGCCTAATTATCCGGGCGTCACAATTCTCCTCCACTACAAGAAATCTCGTCCCGAGATTTAAGAGGGGAGTAAGGGGGAAAGTTCCGTTTACGATATTCCAACGGATCTTCTCGAAGAAGTTAATCCCTTTCGTTGATGTCTTCAATTCTTTATTCCAATGCATCATGATAAACTTGTCATCATTCCTTCGGGAACTCCATCGTACTTACGAAAGGATAAGGGGCAGCTCAGCTACGACAGAATGCTTTTGAGGGAAACAATCTGGGGTTAACCCATGAATGAGTATAAGTTTATCTCTCGAGTTGAACATATGAAATACATCGAGAGTAAGGTATGAAGGTACAATAAGAGGTTCTAAGCGGATAGATAGTTGATCGAAGTCTGAACCAGAGTGAGAAAGGGGTTCAGAGTAGCGAGAGTAAGTATTGCGTCTGATACTAGAATAGATCAGCAGACAGGTGGCACGTGTATTACGTACAAAGTCAAGCGCGAGGAATAACTTTGACAACAGGGTGTACAGGAGAATCAGGTTTCGATCCTGTGGAACTGCGGGTTATGGGCCCACCATGTGGGTTAAAAATAGGAGCGGTGACATCTTGCACGGTCATGATAGCAAGGTATGCCAGAAAATAGCCTGTCAGTTATGTCGCCAACAATGCTGGCATCAAGGGCGAGGGACGAAGAGAACCATTTTCCTGCTCGTTGAACGAGGCGGACCAATAGGCAAAATTCTCGTCCATCGGTGGTTACCAGAATGTCATCAACAATAGTAACAGGGTCTTGCTGACAGAAATGTACACCGAGGTGTTTACATAAGCAGGAGAATATTTCTGCTTGGATCATAAAGATCACAAGAAAGGGTTAAACCAAACAATGGAAGGAAAATACGATTATCAGATCTAAACAGGACAATGGAACACATATTTCAAGGGTATATCCTCCCAAGGACCAGCAGAGCATGCTATCCATGACAGGATAGAAAGTAGAAAACTCTTTAGGTACGGGAGAGAATTTTCATGCCATTACCCATACAACGGTGTTTGGATAATTGAGCAGGAAACATTTAGCATTGGGCTTAAAATGTTCCTGTTGAAAATCGAGGTACCATAGACATGCCTCGATATAGCATTGACATGGTCAACAGGTGAAGATCAGACTTTGGAAACAAAAAGGATCCATCAGGAACAACTTATAGAATAAGTCTTACAATTTCCTCAGGGAAGAATGGTTAACCTTGCTAATAAGGAAACTATAACAGCAGGTCATCCGGCCAGGTGTGCTGGACATGCCATCACCTTACCGGGTCATAAAAGACTAGTGTTATAACTCTTGGAAAAATGCTCCAACCATCATATCTGACCGAGATTCAGATCTCAGTGTTAGGATACCTCGGACTCAGGATGCCTGAGAAGGAAAAGTGCAAAATGAATTGACGAGACGACATTGTAAGATTCTCGGGAAATCTACTATGGAAGCGAGTTCCGAAATAGGAGCTCATCATTCAACCAATGAAGGGATAAGGTGGTAGTTGATGAACTCAGCGACAATTCATCGAGGTTCCCAAAAAGATGTATTTCCACAAGTATGTGAACAAGGATATAACATTTGTCAGAACAAAAGATATAATGATGTATGCTCGAGGAAAACATACACAATTAAACATTGGTTGAAAGGTGCGCCCGAAATATGGGTAGGGTTGCACGACCAATGTCAGAATGGTGATTCAGTAATCAATAGTCTAAGAATGAACGACCGACCATTAACTTCCAAGCAATAGGGTTGCTAGAAGGGAAGAATCCAAACAACACCGTTCACTTGTTGGAATCAACACGGGGACCAAGAAAGAATGGTGATGGTGAGAAGTATCACTATACCAAGAATTTTTTTTTTAGAGGTGATGAAATTCTCACGACATTCTTGACATAAAAGATGGTAATACTCCAAGGTAATGGAGAACAAATGCTGGATAGTAAGGATCTCAAGGTATAACACAAAACACGAATAAGTTTGTGTTGAACGGGAGGCAATAAGGTGGTCGGTGATAACACAAACCATTGAGGGGCGAGGATGGTATTTCTCATCAAGAATTCGATATATATATCTTGGGAGAGCTCAGGATGTTGATGATGACCACGACACATTTGTCGAGAGATTTCATGAAGATGTAATCAATCGGTGATGACATCTAGTCAAACGAATGATAAACGGAAGGTTATTGGAACCATGGTTACGACACAAACTCGAAATTAAGCTTGCGGTTCAAGGCGAAATGATATGATGAGGAAATTCGACGTAAGCTTAGCTCATCGTCGAGAATTGTGCTCCGTGAAGAAGGACCAAGTAGCACAGTTAAAATTTAGCACCATGATGATATAGCCGATCAGGCTAGGAATGACTTAAGTGATTATTAACTCGTAAGCAACAACAATTATTTAAGAGTTATTGAACCAGAGTGCGGAATCGATTCACTTATTGGTGTCCTCGGTTGACGACAACCCAGAACCCGGGAAAATTGGAATCGGTGAGAAATAATAGTTGATGAAGAACCCATAAGAAGTTATGCAGTTCTATGATATTCTTGAGATACCAGAGTGTAATACACGACGGTAGATCAAAGTAAAGGTTGGTCGGGTGCAATGATCTGTAGAAGATAATTACTTAAACTTGTCCGTGAAATGGTATTTAAAGGAGAACATGGTCAGAACCACGATTGCAAAAGGCCAGATCCCGGATATAAGATGAACTTATACCAAAGGAATAATTTAATTTAAGAGAAGCTTGAATGATAAGATCTACATCGTGTCCATGAGCATGAACACAAAGTTCAAGGTCGACTCCCACTTCTCCAATGCATAACCTTTCATTCACTTCTCACTTTCGAAGAAGTTGTAGTGTTGAAATTTTATCCAGCAAAATACCAGAAGTGTATGACTCGTGAAAATTTTAGAGTTCACACAGTTAGAGAAGGCATATGTTCAACCCATAGGGGCTTCTTAGAAACATATACCACAAGTTTCAAGAGTAAATATCACAAGCTCGAAAGTAGAGCAAGGTTGAGAAAGTAGATCATACCATTTACCAAAGGCATTATGTATCCGAGGGAAGGCTCACAAGGTTATTGAATATGAAGGACACTGTCGGATAAAGTCCATTAAAGGATCTGCCGGTCCATAACAGAGCTGACGTGAGCATCGGCACACAACTAGAGGAAGTAACAATGCAAAGGCATTGGATTATGGAAACAACTGACTAATCCAGAGCTCAAATGCAAAGGAATTATGATTTTCAAATCAAGGGATCAGAAGCAATGTTCTGATTAGGGATGGATAAGTTGAATAGCCTTAAGGGTACGATCGATGGTCAATTGATTGGTCGAGATCCAGCTCATGTTTAAACTGGCGTCTGAGCCGGAAGGAAGAATTCTACGATCTGATTGAGGTTTGCGAGCATTCGCAACAAATCAAATCAAGTGACTCGAAATGATAGTGACAGAGGATGTCAATGGAGATTACTAGAAGTATGGAATTAACCATAATGCAGGAAGACAAGGAAATCAAGAGCAATGGGCTGCTGAGGATTTTCAGAAATTCAATTGGTATTTCGAGGACTTATGTGAAACACATGAACGACTGGGGATGAGCGAATACTCGGCAAGAGCGAGGAATTATCCGTAGGGGTATTCAGGTGGCGAGGAACTTCAAGTCAGTAGGCACAAAATATTCTCGGAACAATACAGAGAATTTTCGGTGTATCTTGTAATAACAAGATCAATGGGATTCAAAAGGGCAAGTGGATGTAGTTATCCTTAATGATATAATAGTGGTAGGGAATTTACAAAGGCGACGGGCACAAAGTCTTGAAAGAGTAGCAGAGAGTAACTACGAAATCTTCTGGTGCAGCAGGCGATCATCTGGCCTGAATGGGGCTCTTCGGGAGGAAGTATTTTCGAGAACCTAAAGTTAGACTTTAGCAAAATCATTTAACCCGAATAGAAGAGAGATCAGAGTCCCAGAGTATAGACAAGGAATAAAAGATCCTAATACCACCCAATTGGCGACGTGGGCCTGTAAGCCACACAGCCAATGTTAGTAAAAGTTTTCAATGTCTAGACTCAACTTCGGCCAAGGAGTTGGATGGGGGATTCCTACAGGCAGTCGGCTCTGATACCAACTTGTGACGCCCCCCGATTTGACCGTACACTAATCATACACGCAAACGTGTACGATCAAGATCAGGGACTCACGGGAAGATATCACAACACAACCCTACAAATAAAATAAGTCATACAAGCATCATATTACAAGCCAGGGGCCTCGAGGGCTCGAATACAAGAGCTCGATCATAGACGAGTCAGCGGAAACAACAATATCTGAGTACAGACATAAGTTAAACAAGCTTGCCTTAAGAAGGCTAGCACAAACTGGGATACAGATCGAAAGAGGCGCAGGCCTCCTGCCTGGGATCCTCCTAACTACTCCTGGTCGTCGTCAGCGGGCATCACGTAGTAGTAGGCACCTCCGGTGTAGTAGGAGTCGTCGTCGAGGTGGCGTCTGGCTCCTGGGCTCCAACATCTGGTTGCGACAACCAGGTAGAAGGGATAGGGGGAAAAGAGGGAGAAAGCAACCGTGAGTACTCATCCAAAGTACTCGCAAGCAAGGAGCTATACTACATATGTATGCATTGGTATCAAATGGAATAAGGGTATCATATGTGGACTGAACTGCAGAAAGCGGAATAAGAGGGGGATAGCTAGTCCTTTCGAAGACTACGCTTCTGGCACCTCCATCTTGCAGCATGTAGAAGAGAGTAGACGGAAGTCCTCCAAGTAGCATCGCATAGCATACATCCTAACCGATGATCCTCCCCTCGTCGCCCTGTGAGAGAGCGATCACCGGTTGTATCTGGCACTTGGAAGGGTGTGTTTTATTAAGTATCGGTTCTAGTTGTCATAAGGTCAAGGTACAACTCCAAGTCGTCCTGTTACCGAAGATCACGGCTATTCGAATAGATTAACTTCCCTGCAGGGGTGCACCACATAACCCAACACGCTCGATCCCATTTGCGGACACACTTTTCTGGGTCATGCCCGGCCTCGAAGATCAACACGTCGCAGCCCACCTAGACAACAGAGAGGTCAGCACGCGGTCTAAACCTAAGCGCCCAGGGGTCTGGGCCCATCGCCCTTAGCACACCTGCACGTTGCGTGGGCGGCCGGAAGCAGACCTAGCCTAGTAGGCGTTCCAGTCCAATCCAGCGCGCGCCGCTCCGTTGCTGACGTCACGAAGGCTTCGGCTGATACCACGACGTCGAGTGCCCATAACTGTCCCCGCGTAGATGGTTAGTGCGTATAGGCCAGTAGCCAGACTCAGATCAAATACCAAGATCTCGTTAAACGTGTTAAGTATCTGCGAACGCCGACCAGGGCCAGGCCCACCTCTCTCCTAGGTGGTCTCAACCTGCCCTGTCGCTCCGCCTCAAAGTAACAGTCGGGGGCCGTCGGGAACCCAGGCCCACCTCTACCGGGATGGAGCCACCTGCCCCTTCAGCCCCCATCTCCGAACAGTATCACAGGTAAGGTAACTGTGCAAAGTATATTGTATATGCCCGTGATCACCTCCCGAAGTGATCACGGCCCAGTAGTATAGCATGGCAGACGGACAAGAGTGTAGGGCCACTGATGGAACACTAGCATCCTATACTAAGCAGTAGGATAGCAGGTAATGGTAACAACAGTAGTAGCAAGGACAGGCTATGCATCAGGATAGGATTAACGGAAAGCGGTAACATGCTACACTACTCTAATGCAAGCAGTATAGCGAAAAGAGTAATAGCGAAAAGAGTAGGCGATATCTGGTGATCAAAGGGGGGGCTTGCCTGGTTGCTCTGGCAAGAGAGAGTGGTCGTCAACACCGTAGTCGAACTGGGTAGCAGCGGCGTCGGTCTCGGTGTCTAGCGAGAGAAGAGGGGGAAGAAACAATAAATATAATGCAAGCATATGCATAGTGATGCATGACATGACAAGTAACGACGTTAGAGGTGCCCTAACGCGGTAGTAGGTGATACCGGTGAAGGGGGATGACATCCGGGAAAGTATCCCCGGTGTTTTGCATTTTCGGACCGGTGAACCGGAGGGGGAAAGTTGCGAGTTCGATAGGTTAGGGATGCGTGGCGGACGAACGGGCTGCCGTATCCGAAGTTCGTCTCGTCGTTCTGAGCAACTTTCATGTACAAAGTATTTTCATCTGAGTTACGGTTTATTTTATATGATTTTTAAAAAGGTTTAAACAAATTTTGGAATTTCTGGATTTAATGTAATTCGAAATAATCAAAAGACAAACTGCTATGGGTACACATGAGTGTACCCAGCAATGTGTATATACATATGACATGTGGGGCCAGGGGCTGGGTTGACCCAGTCAACATTTTGACTAGTCCAAAGTGAATAGTGTATGTGGGGCCCTTTGTCATTGATAGAGTTTAACTAAACACGATTAGTTAGTTTAATAAGTGATTAGGTTAATTTAACAGACTTAATTAAGTTAATTAACAGGATTAATTGAGTAAATTAATTAATTAATTAGTTTTTTATATATTTATTATTATTATTTTTTAACGTCCTGGGGCGTGGGCCCCCCATGTCATAGACTCAGGGGGCATAGCGGGCGTTGGGCACGGGCGCCGCGGAGCGAGGCAACCGGGGCTACGGCGGGGCACCGGCCAGGGCTGTTTGACTCAGGTTTAGCTGTTGTTTTAATTATTTTAGTGCATTGGAATAAAAAAATGTGGTTTTTCCACCATAATTGCTTATGATTTATTTGACACCATCCGAACATTTCAGTTTTATTATTTGGAAACTTTTATTGCTTGCTTGATTTTTAAATTGAATTTGAAACGATTTTGAACTAACGCAAGATTACCAACAGTAATCGGAGTGACGTGGCATCGTTAACGCGGGATTACTGTAGCCTAATTATCCGGGCGTCACAAGGCAAAACGCCAATTCGGCGATACAGCCCCCGGACACCGTCAAGCGAGTCCGGAGTAACCTGCAATAGGATCGCCTTGCATGTTCAGAGCTCGCCTAGCAATTCGGCCCCCATCCCAGTCCCAGTCAAGCGACGAAATCCATGCCGCGCGTACATGATTACGCACTGAAAATACCATGGGCATAGGCGGGGGCACGATCAGGGCACGTCCCGCAATGTGTCTTAACCTCCCTAGGGGCTGTGTACCTTTATCATTTTTTCCTATTTCAGGACCTTACTCTCTGGAAACCCTTTCCGGCAGTATGATTGTCGGACACATTACGGGAAGGAACAACCAAGGAGGCAAGAAGCTAAGACATACAAGGGAACCCCCAGGTGGTCTCTAATAACAATCGATATACCTGCTTTTTACTACCCATACGCAGCTTGCCCTTGGATAGGACATGTCAAATAGTCCTATTTTTTGCTTATTGCACTACTTGTATCAGTACGCTTTGACGTATTATTTAAATAACCATGCATAGCATTAGTCTATTATTGCATTATCCATCCCCTTTTTCTTATATGTTCATTTACAACAACTTGCACCCGTACATTCTGGTACGGTCAGTACGCCAGGGGCTTTCGTTTACCCCATAATACGGCGTGAGAAGTCCGAACACTTTCGACAGTGCGACACCCCGAACTTATAGCATTATATGCATCAGCTCCGAATCATGTCTTGGGTCAATAGTTGGGTTTGAACGGCTCCCATGTTTTGGTACCTTACGTTCCGCTATATTGGCTAAGGTAGCGCTGGGAGAACTACTATGATTGTGTCCCGGTTCTTCCGGACGAGCACCTTAGTAGAGAAAGCCGAAAACTGACTGTCATGATAAGGCAAGAGTTGGTCGCTGTTCGAGAGGTCTCAAGTCCTTAAAGACTTTTTCCGCTTGAGGCGAGGAGTCGGCCTTGCCCGACTTAGGCGTATATAGAGCCTCAAATTCGGCCTTCCGAATACTAGGGGCTTCGCCAAAATTTAAAATTATAGACTTCTATGGCTAAGTGAGAGTGATAAAGCCTTATAGTCCGATTACCTGGTTCGTTATGCTGAACACCTCCCTCGAAGGACCCAAAATTGGGATAAAGAGTGCTCAGGTTTATCCCGAACACCCCAGTACTAGTTACATGGGGGCAGAAGCCGACGACTGGCCAACTCTCAAATTTTATAAACGGCCGCACATAAGGTAATATTTTAAATTCAAAAAGCATTGCATAGCGCAAATGAACCCGTTTCACATTACAGGATCACATGAGCATGTTCATTCAAAAATTACATCTCTAGTACATTCCTCCACCACAAGGCGGGAACCCTTCAGGACATTGTCATAATACATTTTGGGGGCAGCAATGCTCCTTGCCCTCCGGCGGCCCCTCCTTCACTAGCTTTACGGCGTCCAGCTTCGCCCAGTGCACCTTTGCCCAGGCAAAAGCCCTGCGCGCACCCTCGATGCAGACGGACCGCTTTATGACTTTAAGCCGTGGGCAGGCATCCACAAGCTGCCTCACCAGACGGAAGTAGCTGCTAGGAAGAGGATCGCCAGGCCACATCCGGACTATAAGACCCTTCATGGCCTGTTCGGCCGCCTTGTGAAGTTCGACCAGCTGCTTCAGCTGGTCGCTCAAGAGCATTGGGTGTTTGGTCCCAATATACTGAGACCAGAACAAATTTTCCGTCGAGATCTCCTCCTCAGCTCGGTAAAACTCCGCGGCATCCAGTACACCGTGGGGAAGATCTGCGAACGCTCCTAGAGAGCTCCGAACTTGAGTAAGTAAAAGGAAAGTTTCCTTCACATGCTTGCTTTGCATAATGAATGCCTTACCCGCTGCTATCTTCTTCACCGCATCAATCTCCTGAAGGGCCTTGTGGCTTCAGCCTTGGCGCTCTGTGCGCTTTCGAGCGCCTTCGCAAGCTCGGACCATCACGTCTTAGAGTCAAGCTCCAAGGACTCATGTGTTTTGACGAGAGCCTTGAGCTCTTGCTGCACCTCGCCTACCCGGGCTTCTTGCTTTTCCCGCTCAATGTACTCCTTGGCCGCTTTGTCTTCGGCCTCGGACAGCGCCTTCTTCAGGGTCACCACCTCGGTTGTGGCCCCTGGCAAATTCATGATGATCCTATTGCTTTACATCCGAATTTCTTTTTAATATGTAGACAAGGTATTGCTTACCTTTGCTCTCCTCGAGCTGCCTCTTGGTAAGGCCGAGCTCGTCCTAGGACCGCTCAAGGTCCTGCTTTAGTGCAGCGACCTCCGCAGTACGTGCGGCAGCGGCCAGCAGTGAAGCATGCATATGCACATAGACATATTCTGATTAGACTCCTGAGTCATTATTTGATCCTCTATTCGGCCTTTGTTCGCGAACACCAAACAGAGCATCAGGGGCTACTGTCTATGCGGTAATATTTTCCTATATTTTGATTGCTTACCTGGAAGCCTGTTAGGAGGCTGGCACAAGCTTCAGTCAGTCCGTTTTTTGCGGACTGAACTTTCTAGATCCCCGCACTCATGATAGTGTGGTGCTCTTCATCGATGGAAGCGTCGCGAAGCGCTTCCAGCAAGTTGTCTCGTGCCTCTAGATGGACAGTGGCCACCGGCACGGGTGGCTTGCCCCCCTTAACGGGGGATCACCTGCCCGAGTCAGGAACCACCGAAGGTTCTGGCGCAGTGTTCGGCTGGGGGGCAAACTTGGAGCCCGTGGGAGTCTTGCTCTCTTTGCGCCCAGGGTCCAGAAGGTCACCTCGAGGCGCCCCCAGGACTACCTCCCCTTGGCTCGGTGCCTTTTGAGACAACACCTCGACGTTGTCCGTAGGGCAAGGGGTGGAGGCGGTTGGAAGTGAATCGCTATTCATATCCGACGAGTCCAAAGAACCGTCCGAAAAAGATACGTTGAGACGGGCTCGGGACGGACTGCATAATCATATTCGGCTTAAGGAGAATCAGTGCAATAAAACATACCATGAATTACTATGGTATCCGGATACTTACGACTTCGCCCAGGGGCTTGTCCCTGGGTAACCACTCGTCGTCGCTGTAGGCGGCGTCGTGGAGCAGTCCGGAAGGAGGGTCCTTCCCTTCTTGGACCCTTCGGCCTCCCCGGTTGGGGCGGCCTTCTTTTCTTGTATCTCCCCCGGCTGGGGGGAGAACTTTTCTCTTCCTCCTCCTCGTTTTCGTGGGAGGAGTGCGCTTCGGAGTTATCGGACGATGAGTCCGATATAACCTTGCGCCGGAGACCCTTTCGGGTCCCCGTGGCCTTCTTCTTGGCCTTCTTCACCGGCACCTCGTAAGGCGCCGGAACCAGCATCTCCGTTAGGAGAGCATCTGCAGGATCTTCAGGCAGGGGGCTGGGCAATCGATCTGCTCCGTGTCTCTACCCAGTCCTGTTATGGCATGGAAGCTTAGATCCCGCACATGATTAAACTGGGGCAAATAAATATCCGTGAGATATAAAAACTTACCGGATTGGCATGGCGCTTTGCGCTGAGTCCGCGGTCCTCGGTAAGGGGAGGAGGTACCTCGGCGCCCTTGAACAAGCACCTTCCAGACGTCCTTGTGCGTCGTGTCGAAGAGCTCTCGCAGCGTCTGGTGCTTGGCCGGGTCGAACTCCCACAAATTGAATACCCGTCGTTGACACGGGAGGATCCGGCGGAAGAGCATGACCTGGACACGTTGACGAGCTTGATTTTCTTGCTCATCATGTTCTTGATGCAGGTCTGGAGTCCGGTCAGCTCTACCGGAGAACCCCAGGACAGGCCCTTCTCTTTCCAGGAAGTGAGCCGCATGGGGATTCCGGATCGAAATTCGGGGGCCGCCACCCAGTTGGTGTCGCGCGGCTCGGTGATGTAGAACCACCCCGATTGCCACACCCTTTATGGTCTCCACATAGGAGCCTTCGAGACAGGTGATGTTAGGCATTTTTCCCACCATGGCGCCTCCGCACTCTGCTTGCTGGCCGACCACCACCTTCGGTTTAACATTGAAGGTCTTCAGCCACAGGACGAAGTGGGGACTGATGCGGAGGAAGGCCTCGCACACGATGATAAACGCCGAGATGTTGAGGATGAAATTGGGGGCCAGATCATGAAAATCCAACCTGTAGTAGAACATGAGCCTGCGGACAAACGGGTGAAGGGGAAATCCTAGTCCGCGGACAAAGTGGGTAAGGAAAACTACCCTCTCATGGGGTTTGGGCGTAGGGATGATCTGCCCCGCATCTGGCAGCCGGTGCGCAATGTCTGCGGCCAGATATCCGGCTTCCCGTAGCTTTGTGATGTTCTCCTCCATGACGGAGGAGACCATCCACTTTCCTCCCGCTCCGGACATGCTTGGAGTGGTTTGAGGAGAAAGACGCGAACTTGGGCGCTGGAGCTCGAGTGTGCGAGAATGGATAAGCAAGGAGGAGGAAGGCATGGGTAAAAAGGGTGAATCTTTGTCCCTTTATGAGGGCGGAAGAGGCAATGCGCCTCCCCACTTACCTGGTAAAATCGCTTATTCCTCGAACACCGTAATTGATGGCACGGTTGGGTTACTCATACCCGTATTGATGATAATCCCGTGATAAGGGGACACTATCTCTGCTTCGACAAGATGTGTCAAGAAAACCGCCTCGCGATATGTGAAGTGCTGGTTGAGAAAAATGGTTCAAATAATGACCGGGCAATGGCATGATGTCATATTACTAAACGTGTCAGCAAATTAGATTTGTGGAAATATTATTCTCTCTACGGTGGTATGTGGAACTTGTTTTGCAGAGCCGGACACTATTCTTGTGTTAAAAATCTTCTATCGAGTATTCGGAGGAAGAACCCGCCTTGCAATGCCGAAGACAAATCTGCGAGCTGGACTCATCGTCATTGAAGCCTGGTTCAGGGGCTACTGAGGGAGTCCTGGATTAGGGGGTCTCCGAACAGCCGGACTATATCCTTTGTCCGGACTATTGGACCATGAAGATACAAGATTGAAGACTTCGTACCGTGTCCGGATGGGACTCTCCTTGGCATGGAAGGCAAGCTTGGCAATACGGATATGTAGATCTTCTTCCATGTAACCGACTCTGTGTAACCCTAGCCCCCTCCGGTGTCTATATAAACCGGAGGGTTTAGTCTGTAGGACAACATACAATCATACCATAGGCTAGCTTCTAGGGTTTAGCCTCTAGGATCTCGTGGTAGATCAACTCTTGTAATACTCATATCATCAAGATCAATCAAGCAGGATGTAGGGTATTACCTCCATCGAGAGGGCCCGAACCTGGGTAAACATCGTGTCCCCCGCCTCCTGTTACCATCCACCTTAGACGCACAGTTCGGGAACCCCTACCCGAGATCCGCCGGTTTTGACACCGACAGTAGGTATGGTGGCTGTTTTGAGGAAGGTATATGGTGGGTTTATGATACCGGCGAAATTTCGTGATACTAGAGAGGCTAGCAATGGTGGAAGGGTGAGAGTGCATATAATCCATGGACTCAACATTAGTCATAAAGAACTCACATACTTATTGCAAAAATCTATTAGTTATTGAAACAAAGTATTACGTGCATTCTCCTAGGGGGATAGATTGGTAGGAAAAGACCATCGCTCGTCCCCGACCGCCACTCATAAGGAAGACAATCAATAAATAAATCATGCTCTGACTTCATCACATAACGGTTCACCATATGTGCATGCTAATGGAATGACAAACTTCAACACAAGTATTTCTCAAATTCACAACTACTCAATTAGCATGACTCTAATATCACCATCTCCATATCTCAAAACAATTATCAAGTATCAAACTTCTCATAGTATTCAATGCACTTATATGAAAGTTTTTTTTATTATAGCAAATTTCCATGTTGTTCTAAAGGACTCTCAAAATAATATAAGTGAAGCATGAGAGAACAATAGTTTCTATAAAACAAATCCACCACCGTGCTCTAAAAGATATAGGTGAAGCACTAGAGCAGAAACTATATAGCTCAAAAGATATAAGTGAAGCACATAGAGTATTCTAATAAATTTCAAATCATGCGAGTCTCTCTAAAAAGGTCTGTACAGCAAGTATGATTGTGGTAAACTAAAAAGAAAAGACTCAAATCATACAAGACGCTCCAAGCAAAACACATATCATGTGGTGAATAAAAATATAGCTCCAAGTAAAGTTACCGATAGACGAAGACGAAAGAGGGGATGCCTTCCGGGGCATCCCCAAGCTTTGGCTTTTTGGTGTCCTTGAATTTTACCATGGGGTGCCATGGGCATCCCCAAGCTTAGGCTCTTGCCACTCTTTGTTCCATAATCCATCAATTCTTTACCCAAAACTTGAAAACTTCACAACACAAAACTCAAAATAGAAAATCTCGTGAGCTCCATTAGCGAAAGAAAACAAAACATCACTTCAAGGTACTGTAATGAACTCATTATTTATTTATATTGGTGTTAAGCCTACTGTATTACAACTTCTCTATGGTTTATAAACTCTTTTACTAGCCATAGATTCATCCAAATAAGCCAACAATACAAGAAAAACAGAATCTGTCAAAAACAGAACAGTCTGTAGTAATCTGTAGCTAACGCAAGTTCTAGAACCCCAAAAATTCTAAAATAAATTTCTGGACGTGAGGAATTTATCTATTAATCATCTTCAAGAAGAATTAACTAAATATAACTTTCCAAATAAAAATGGCAGCGATTCTCGTGAGCGCTAAAGTTTCTGTTTTCTACAGCAAGATCAAAAAGACTTTCCCCAAGTCTTCCCAACGGTTCTACTTGGCACAAACACTAATTAAACACAAAAAACACAACCAAAACAGAGGCTAGGTAAATTGTTTATTACTAAACAGCATCAAAAAGCAAGTAATGAAAATAAAATTGGCTTGCCTCCGAACAAGCGCTATCGTTTAACGCCCCTAGCTAGGCATAAAAGCGAAGATAGATCTAAGTATTGCCATCTTTGGTTTTAGGGAAGAAAAGAGCAAACTTATTATATATGGAATTAATATTTCTATTTTGATAAATCACATGGTTGTTAATGGTAGAAGAAAGATTAAGCATTTTATGGAAATTTGCATCTAAGCTAGCTTTCATCTCTTTAATAGATTCGTTTTGGTAGGAGAGCAAAAGAGATGTGGATTCAACCTTCTCATTCATGGGGTGCCCAAATATGGTTTTCATCTTTTCATAAGTATCTACGGCATCCCCTTCAAGAAAACCTTCTTCAAAAATAGAATCTAGGACATGCTTAAACGAAGAAGGTAGGGCAACATAAAAGCTCTTTAAGTAAATTTCAATTTGTTATTGGGGCACATAGCTGGCCCGGATCCTTAATAGTCTATCCCAAGCATCTTTCAAAGATTCATCGAGTAAATAACGAAAAATTCCGGAATCATCTTCGTCAAAATTATTAATATTCTCATTGATAACTTCGGTAGGTCTTTCCATAGCATCATTTTTTATGAGTTTAGAGAGAATAGAAGGATTGTCAAAAGTACTAAAACTCGGGAGAGAACCCCCAACCCTTTTTGATTCCGACATGGCGAAAGAAAGGTGAGCGGAAAAGAGAGGGCGAATAAAATGGCAAGGTAAAGTGAGGGAGAGGAAAACGAGAGGCAAATGGCAAATAATGTAATGCGAGGGATAAGAGTTTGTGATGGGTACTTGGTAATGGCGCCAGAAATGACTCGTTGTTGGAGTCAAATCTTGACTTGACTTGGCACGAATCTCCCCGGCAACGGTGCCAGAAATCCTTCTTGATACCTCTTGAGCACTGCGTTGGTTTTTCCCTTGAAGAGGAAAGGGTGATGCAGCAAAGTAGTGTAAGTATTTCCCTCAGTTTTGAGAACCAAGGTATCAATCCAGTAGGAGATCACGCTCAAGTCCCACGCACCTACACAAACAAATAAGAACCTCGCAACCAACGCGATAAAGGGGTTGTTAAGCCCTTCACGGTCACTTATGAGAGTGAGATCTGATAGATATGATAAGATAATATTGTTGGTATTTTTATGATAAAGATGCAAAGTAAAATAAATGGCAAAGGAAATAACTAAGTGTTGGAAGATTAATATGGTGAAAGATAGACCCGGGGGGCATAGGTTTCACTAGTGGTTTCTCTTAAGAGCATAAGTATTACGGTGGGTAAACGAATTACTGTCGAGCAATTGATATAATTGAGCATAGTTATGAGAATATCTAGGTATGATCATGTATATAGGCATCACGTCCGAGACAAGTAGACCGAAACGATTCTGCATCTACTACTATTACTCCACACATCGACCGCTATCCAGTATGCATCTAGAGTATTAAGTTCATAAGAAGAGAGTAATGCTTTAAGGAAGATGACATGATGTAGAGGGATAAACTCATGCAATATGATATAAACCCCATCTTTTTATCCTCGATGGCAACAATACAATACGTGTAGGTTCCCTTTCTGTCACTGGGATCGAGCACCGCAAGATTGAACCCAAAGCTAAGCACTTCTCCGATTGCAAGAAAGACCAATCTAGTAGGCCAAACCAAACTGATAATTCGAAGAGACTTGCAGACATAAACCAATCATACATAAAAGGATTCAGAGGAGAATCAAATATTGTTCATAGATAAACTGGATCATAAACCCACAATTCATCGGATCTCGACAAACACACCGCAAAAGAAGACTACATCGAATAGATCTCCAAGAAGATCGAGGAGAACTTTGTATTGAGATCCAAAGAGAGAGAAGAAGCCATCTAGCTAATAACTATGGACCCGTAGGTCTGAAGTAAACTACTCACACATCACCGTAGAGGCCATGGAGTTGATGTAGAGGCCCTCCGTGATCAATGCCCCCTCCGGGAGAGCTCCGGAAAAGGCCCCGAGATGGGATCTCTCAAGTACAAAAGGTTGCGGCGGTGGAATTAGGTTTTTGTGGTGCTCCTGGATGTTTGGGGGGTACGTGGATATATATAGGAAGGAAGAAGTTGGTCCGGTGGAGCATCGGGAGGGCACGAGGGTGGAGGGCGCGCCCAGGGGGGTAGGCGCGCCCCCCTGCCTCGTGCCTTCCTCCCTTGTTTCTTGACGGCCACTCCAAGTCTCCTAGATCACCTTTGTTGAGAAAATCACGTTCCCAAAGGTTTCATTCTGTTTGGACTCCGTTTCATATTCCTTTTCTTCGAAACCTTGAAATGGGCAAAAAAAAACAACAATTTGGGCTGGGCCTCCGGTTAGTAGGTTACTCCCAAAAATGATATAAAAGTGTAAAATAAAGCCCATTAACATCCAAAATAGATAATATAATAGCATGGAGCAATAAAAAATTATAGATACGTTGGAGACGTATCATAGCCCCTGTTTCGAGTTGCAAATATTGGCAACAGAACCAGTATCAAATACCCAGGCGCTACTACGAGCATTAGTAAGGTACACATCAATAACATGTATATCAAATATACCTTTCACTTTGCCATCCTTCTTATCCGCCAAATACTTGGGGCAGTTCCGCTTCTAGTGACCAGTCCCTTTACAGTAGAAGCACTCAGTCTCAGGCTTAGGTCCAGACTTGGGCTTCTTCACTTGAGTAGCAACTTGCTTGCCGTTCTTCTTGAAGTTCCCCTTCTTCCCTTTTCCCTTTTTCTTGAAACTAGTGGTCTTGTTAACCATCAACACTTGATGCTCCTTCTTGATTTCTACCTCCGCAGCTTTTAGCATTGCGAAGAGCTCGGGAATTGTCTTATCCATCCCTTGCATATTATAGTTCATCATGAAGCTTTTGTAGCTTGGTGGCAGTGATTGAAGAACTCTGTCAATGACACTATCATTAGGAAGATTAACTCCCAGTTGAGTCAAGTGGTTGTGGTACCCAGACATTCTGAGTATATGTTCACTGACAGAACTATTCTCCTCCATGTTGCAGTTATAGAACTTATTGGAGACTTCATATCTCTCAATTCAGGCATTTGCTTGAAATATTAACTTCAACTCCTGGAACATCTCATATGCTCCATGATGTTCAAAACGTCGTTGAAGTCCCGATTCTAAGCCGTAAAGCATGGCACACTGAACTATCGAGTAGTCATCAGCTTTGCTCTGCGAGACGTTCATAACCTCTAGTGTTGCTCCTGCAGCGGGCTTTGCACCTAGCGGTGCTTCCAGGACGTAATTCTTCTGTGCAGCAATGAGGATAATCCTCAAGTTATGGACCCAGTCCGTGTAGTTGCTACCATCATCTTTCAACTTAGCTTTCTCTAGGCACGCATTAAAATTCAACGGAACAACAGCACGGGTCATTTATCTACAACAACATAGGCATGCAAAATACTATCAGGTACTAAGTTCATGATAAATTAAAGTTCAATTAATCATATTACTTAAGAACTCCTACTTAGATAGACATCCCTCTAGTCATCTAAATGATCACGTGATCCATATCAACTAAACCATGTCCGATCATACGTGAGATGGAGAAGTTTTCAATGGTGAACATCACTATGTTGATCATATCTACTATATGATTCATGCTCGACCTTTTGGTCTCAGTGTTCCGAGGCCATATCTGCATATTCTAGGCTCGTCAAGTTTAACCTGAGTATTCTGCTTGTGCAAAACTGGCTTGCACCCATTGTATGTGAACGTAGAGCTTATCACACCCGATCATCACGTGGTGTCTAGGCACGATGAACTGTAGCAACGGTGCATACTCAGGGAGAACACTTATACCTTGAAATTTAGTGAGAGATCATCTTATAATGCTACCGCCATACTAAGCAAAATAAGATGCATAAAAGATAAACATCATATGCAATCAATATAAGTGATATGATATGGCCATCATCATCTTGTGCCTTTCATCTCCATCTTCAAAGCACCGTCATGATCACCATCTTCACCGGCTTGACACCTTGACATCCATCGTGGCATCATTGTCGTCTCGCCAACTATTGCTTCTACGACTATCTCTACTGCTTAGTGATAAAGTAAAGCAATTACATGGCAATTGCATATCATACAATAAAGCGACAGCCATATGGCTCCTGCCAGTTGCCGATAACTGTGTTACAAAACATGATCATCTCATACAACAATTTATATAATCACGTCTTGACCATATCACATCACAACATGCCCTGCAAAAAAAAGTTAGACGCCCTCTACTTTGTTGTTGCAAGTTTTACGTGGCTGCTACGAGCTTAGCAAGAACCGTTCTTACCGACGCATCAAAAACCACAAAGATTTTTCGTCAAGTGTGATGTTTTAACCTTCAACAAGGACCGGGCGTAGTCACACTCGATTCAACTAAAGCTGGAGAAACAGACACCCACTAGCCACCTGTGTGCGAAGCATGTCGGTAGAACCAGTCTCATGAATGCGGTCATGTAATGTCGGTCTAGGCCACTTCATCCAACAATACCGCCGAATAAAAGTATGACATGCTGGTAAGTAGTACGACTATTATCGCCCACAACGCTTTGTGTTCTATTCATGCATATAACATCTACGCATAGACCTGGCTCGGATGCCACTGTTGGGGAACGCAGTATTTCAAAAAAATTCCTACGATCACGCAAGATCTATCTAGGAGATGCATAGCAACAAGAGGGGAGAGTGTGTCTACGTACCCTCGTAGACCGAAAGCGGAAGCGTTAAGCAACGCGGTTGATGTAGTCGAACGTCTTCGCGATTCAACCGACCAAGTACCGAATGTACAGCACCTCTGCGATCTGCACACGTTCAGCTCAGTGACGTCCCTCGAACTCTTGATCCAGCTGAGGTCGAGGGAGAGTTTCATCAGCACGACGGCGTGGTGACGGTGATGATGAAGTTACCGACGCAGGGCTTCGCCTAAGCACTGCAACGATATGACCGAGGTGTGTTTCTGTGGAGGGGGGCACCGCACACGGCTAAGATAAACTTTGGTGTGTCTTTGGGGTGCCCCCTCCCACGTATATAAAGGGGGGAGGGAGGAGGAGGCCGGTCAAGGGGAGGAGGCGCGCCATGGGGGGGAATCCTACTCCAAGTAGGATTCGCCCCCCCCCCTTTCCTATTCCAACAAGGAGAAGGAGGAAGGTGAGGGAGGAGAGAAGGAAAGGGGGGCCGGCCCCCTAGTCCAATTGGCGCGCCCTTGCCTTGGCCTACCTCCTCTCTTCCACCAATAGGCTCATGAGGCCCAATAACCCCTCGGGGGGTTCCGGTAACCCCCCAGTACTCCGAAAATTACCCGATACACCTCGGAACTATTCCGGTGTCCGAATATAGTCTTCCAATATATCAATCTTTATGTCTCGACCATTTCGAGACTCCTCGTCATGTCCGTGATCTCATCCGGGACTCCGAACTACCTTCGGTACATCAAAACACATAAACACATAATACCGATCGTCATCGAACGTTAAGCGTGCGGACCCTGCGGGTTCGAGAACTATGTAGACACGACCGGGACTCATCTCCGGTCAATAACCAATAGCGGAACCTGGATGCTCATATTGGCTCCCACATATTCTACGAAGATTTTTACCGGTCAAACCGCATAACAACATACGTTGTTCTCTTTGTCATCGGTATGTTACTTGCCTGAGATTCGATCGTCGGTATCATCATCCCTAGTTCAATCTTGTTACCGGCAAGTCTCTTTACTCGTTTCGTAATGTATCATCCCGCAACTAACTCATTAGTCACTTTGCTTGCAAGGCTTATAGTGATGAGCATTACCGAGAGGGCCCAGAGATACCTCTCCGAAACACGGAGTGACAAATCCTAATCTCAATCTATGCCAACTCAACAAACATCATCGAAGACACCTGTAGAGCATCTTTATAATCACCCAGTTACGTTGTGACGTTTGATAGCACACAAGGTGTTCCTCCGATATTTGGGAGTTGCATAATCTCATAGTCATAGGAACATGTATAAGTCATGAAGAAAGCTATAGCAATAAACTAAACGATCATAGTGCTAAGCTAGCGGATGAGTCTTGTCCATCACATCATTCTCTAATGATGTGATCTCGTTCATCAAATGACAACATATGTCCATGGCTAGGAAACTTAACCATCTTTGATTAACGAGCTAGTCAAGTAGAGGCAAACTAGGGACACTTTGTTTGTTTATGTATTCACACATGTACTAAATTTCCGGTTAATACAATTCTAGCATGAATAATAAATATTTATCATGATATAAGGAAATATAAATAACAACTTTATTATTGCCTCTAGGGCATATTTCCTTCTAATTCACGGGTACCAAAAAGTCGTTATTACTCAGAGGCATGGTGGTGAAACTCTCCTAAACTATGCAACCACTTGGTGTTCTTGGCCTAAAGTGTACATCCATTTTAATCAAATAAAAAAGTTATATCATTAGTGAATTGTTTCACTAGTCCATTAACTCAAAGTGGTTGCACTCTTTAGGCCAATGACTTGAGAACTGACCAAATTTAGTTCATAAACTCGTTTATTCGGTCAAATAAAGTGGGAACCGATTTGCAAGGAAAAAAACTGTCAACATGGCGACAATGTTATTGTTTCTTGAACCGCTCGTCAATGGATAATTCTTATATGCGTCTTTTTGCAAGAAAGACAACTGACCTAATCGCCTCGTGTCTACAATACAGACTCGAAAGCCATGCCCTGAGGTTGAGGGCCATGCACCTGCTAACCAACAGAATCATGAGATATTCATAGGGTGGTTACTATTGGAATCCATTATGCCACATGTACACTGAACATAAGCTTGAAGCCATGCCCTGAAGTTCAGGGCAACACATCCTAACCAAAAGACTCATGAGGTATTTGTGTAGGTGTTGATTACTCTTGTGGATTGATTTGGGTGGGATTTGAACACGTGCACTGAAGAGGCACCAAGCGGCTTGCTTGCCACTAGAATATTAAGGGGCTGTTCGGAATCCCCCCAGCTCCGTGAAATCCTAAGAGTTGTGGAGCTGCTAAACAGGCGCTCCGTGAATTTTAACTATTAACTCCACCTGCTCCCGGAGTGGAGCTGTGGAGTGGAGTACATCCGAACAGGGCCTAAGTAACCTGTGTCAATTGAGTTACAAACTACATTAGTAATATATATTGTGTGCTCGAGAGCTTACATGCGCCCAAATATTAAAACCTAAAAATATAGTAAATACAATATAAAAATCTGATTTTTTGTGTGAATAAACATCAATAAATGTTCTAACAACATGTAAACTTTCACCTAGAGAGGACATGTGTGGTGGTCTTTACAAAAAAAATCTTAATGTTCATCCATTAAACAAAATCTGGCACAGTGCACCACGGATGTCTTCTCTAGATGAATCTGTACATGATGTTAGATATTTATTGATGTTCATCGACAAAAAATGGACTTTTTAAAATTCTATTTACTACTCTACCTTTGTTTCTAAATATAAAACGTTTTGGTAGTTTAAACTCCCTTCGGTCCTTTTTACTCCGCGTATTAGATTTGTGACCAAATTTATATTAAAAATATCAGCATCTACAAAACCAAATATATATATATACATTATGAAACTACATTTCATAATGGATCTAAAAATATTGATTTGGCATTGTGAATGCTGATACTTTTTTTCCATAAGTTTGATCAAACTAGAGATACTTTGACTCTAGACAAAACTTATATGTAGGCTAAAAAGGACCAGAAAGAGTATTTTCTAAATTTACTACTATTCATGCACATGTATTTAAGCTTGAGAGCAGAAAGTATAGGATGTTGTAACACAATAGTGGTCAGCTAGCCACTTGTCCCTTTTTTTAGCATCAGTACAGACACAAGCGCTCATATTAAGATTTACGAAGTCACCGTAGGCGCTTCATCGTCGACGGGAACGTCTCTTCCCACTGAAAGCGCATCGCCGGAAATCCTGAAATAAATTTAGGAATAATGCGAGCACCAGGATTTGAACCCTGGCGGGTTGGGAATACCACTATCCACCTAACCAACTCAACCACAGGTTGATTCGCGTCACTTGTCCCTTCTTAGGGCGTGATTTTGAATCCCACCCACCCACCCAATGCAACGTGCCAACGTGTGGCATTGCGCAACCCTTATTTTTGTATACATGGCAACCGCGATGTTTATGTTCAGTTTAGAATAATATGGCAAAAAAGCCCATGCAAAAATTACTTACTTTGATCAGTTTTGTGTCTTATATGATCAAATAAACGAGTTTATGAACTAAATTTAATCAGTTTTCGAGTTCTTGGCCTAAAGTGTGCAACCACTTTGAGATAATGGCAACCGCGATGTTTATGTTCAGTTTAGAATAATATGGCAAAAAAGCCCATGCAAAAATTACTTAGTTTGATCAGTTTTGTGTCTTATATGATCAAATAAACGAGTTTATGAACTAAATTTAATCAGTTTTCGAGTTCTTGGCCTAAAGTGTGCAACCACTTTGAGATAATGGCAACCGCGATGTTTATGTTCAGTTTAGAATAATATGGCAAAAAAGCCCATGCAAAAATTACTTAGTTTGATCAGTTTTGTGTCTTATATGATCAAATAAACGAGTTTATGAACTAAATTTAATCAGTTTTCGAGTTCTTGGCCTAAAGTGTGCAACCACTTTGAGATAATGGAGTAATAACGCATTTCATTCCGAAATAATCCACCACTGAAGTCCAAATCAGTTCCCAAACATTTGGAGACAAACAACTGCTACTGGGTAAAGAACGACATAGCAGCGGTTAACACAGCAGGTACCGATGCTTGCCAACAGGATAAAGATCGCTAGGACTAACAATTAAACATAGAAATTAGAAGGACAAGATTCGTCCACACTGCAAATTACTCGCAAAACAGAAAGCATTGATCCTTTTCCTTTCACTGGCTGGTGAATGCACTGCTCCCCTTCATGCCTTGACTGAATCTTTTCCTCCCTGCTTCTTGGCTGTGAGAAACTCAACCAGCCCGAGGAGCGCAATGTCGGCGTCCTCGTTCCGCAGCAGCATCTCGGACACCTCGGCTGGCGTCACCTCCACCTCGGCAAGCAGCTCCTGTATCTCCGGGAACAGAGGGTGGTCGTCGACGAGGAAGTAGTTCCGGGCTAGCGTCCTGAACGCCTCCCAGCCACAGTAGCCCATGTAGACGTGCATGTCCATGCGCCCAGGACGCAGCAGCGCCGGGTCGAGGCGATCCTTGTAGTTGGTGGTGAAGATGATGACGCGCTCCTTGCCGCTCGTCGACCACAGCCCGTCGATGAAGTTGAGCAGCCCCGACAGTGTGATACTCTGCCATTCCATGTTGGCATTCAGAGGCAGAATGTTCAGACACTCGTCAGAAGAAGATACTACTAATGTGTGTGTGTGTGTGTGTGTGTGTGTGTTCACCAATCAAAGATCGATGCTTGTTTTGTTCCTATGCAACGTACCTTGTTCGAGCAGTCGTCAGAGTCATCGTCGCCATGGCCATAGTCGGCCCGCGCCAGCGTCTTGCGCTCCTTGCCACCTTCCCTGGACGTGGCGCTGAAGCAGCAGTCGATGTCCTCGATGACAAGGATGGACCTGTTGGGCATGCCGATGAGCAGCTTCTGCAGCTCGGCGTTGTAGCGCACCTCGGAGAGGTCGAGGTCGTAGAGGTTGAAGCGGAGGTAGTTAGCCACGGCGGCCACCAGGCTGGACTTGCCGGTGCCGGGCGGGCCGTAGAGAAGGTAGCCGCGCTTTCCATGCCTTGCCGATCCGCCGGTAGTACTCCTTGCGCTTCAAGAACCTGTCGAGGTCGGCGATGAGGGCCTGCTTGGTGGGCGGGTCCATGGCGAGCGTGTCGAACGTGGCCGGGTGGTTGTGGCTGATCCCGCGTAACGACGAGCCCTCGTTCATGAAGATCTTGAGCTTGCAGTCCCGACGCCGCGCCTGCTCCACCGCGGCCGTGATGGAGGGCACGTACGTGCCCAGCGCCATGTCCGTGTGCTCCGCGTCGAAGGTGAGCTCCAGCGAGTCCGGGCCTTTGCGGCCTTCCCCCGAGACGGACGTCCACGTGAACCGGACGCCCTCGAAGACGTCGGTCATGGAGTCGCCGGTGTCCATGGACATGACCTTCCTGGCCCCGGCGCCGCTGAGGCAGAGCCGGCGCATGGACTGCGGGTCGATCCTGGTGGCGAGGTAGTCGTTGACGTCGTCGTAGAAGGAGTTCAAGTTGGCGCAGCTGATGGCGCAGCCGTCCAGGCGCTTGACGACGGTGCGGCGCTGGGCGGGCGGGGGCTGGAGGTGGCCGCGCACGAGCGAGGCGGCCCAGCTGACGACGGCGCAGAGGTCGGGCGGCAGGAGCTCCCGCGCCATGCCGCGCGCCAGCACGGCGTAGGCGGTCACGGACGCCGCCGTGGCCGCCGCCTTCTTGCACGTGTCCACCAGCTGTAGGCGGAGGGCGAGGAAGCCGCGGACGGGAGCTCCATTGGCGACGAGCAGCCAAGAGAAGAGGAGGCAGTGTAGGAAGTGTGCGCGTGTAGCTTCCTCTGCTCTGCCGAGAGGTCTCTAATTTTATCCCCACAGCGCGCTCACTGCGGTGTCGTTGTTCCATTGACCGTTGAATTTACGGCGCGCGGCAGTAAAAACAAGAGGGGGCGGACGGACAGGTGGCTAAAAATGGGAAGCGATTCGATTCAGATGATAGTTTGCAGGCCTTCCAGGGTTCCGGTTTGGTGATTGGCCTCGTCGGCGAGCGCGAGGAAAGCAGGAGGAACTCTGGAAAGCATGCATGGGGTTCATGTCATCTTCTATCAGCTCCCCTCTGGAGGCCTGCAGCAGCAGCAGCGGCAGCAGGCTGAAACTGTGAAAATAAAAAAGCAAGGGCAGGCTTTTCTTGGTGCCATATTGTCGCGTTCTGGAGGCATTGGTGAGCGGTGCACGCTACCCACATCTCTCTCTTTTCTCGCAGTCTCCTTGCCAATGAATTTTAATTAATTACAAAAAGTCAGGAAACCAAAAAAACACGAAGCAATTCTCAGAAATCCCACTAGGTACTGACCTACGAAATGTAAAAAAACCTTTGGATACAGTTTTGCCTTCTCACCACTAGTTTTTTTTAGGGGATTCTCATCACTAGTAAAGTAAGTAGTATATGTTGAAACCGTTGGGCCAGATTTTCATTTTGCACTTTAGTCCTTGTTTCCGATTCTTACGTGACTTTAGTTATCTCCGGCCCCACATGCCAAACTTCACCGCGGTAGATTTTTTTTTTGAGACAATCTCGCATGCTTTATTCATCGTCCATAATGTTTACAAAAAGAAAATCAAGATTTCCTAGTTGTCCTAGCCATACATGACGACCAAAATCTAAGGATATCTAGCAAGATTGTGAGCCTCGAAATTCAAGCTTCTAAACTCATGAACTACTTTACATGAAAGGAAAGAGTTTGCACGAAGTATTATTTCATGCACTATAGCTCCATAGCCAGCCGCCGAGTTCTTCTGCACATCTTCAACCACCTTCTTGCAATCTGTAGCAATTGAATAGAGTTCTCATATAAATCCTCAGCCAGAGATTGGCCTTCCCTTACTGCTATTGCCTCTAGTGTGCTCACATCCGTGATAAACTCGAGTTTTAAGATCGAAGCACCCAAGAAAACTTCCCTGTGGTCTCGGCACACTGCTCCCACGGCACCAAACTCCCCTTGCTGGGATACAGCCGCATCTACATTCATCTTTGCATGACCCTCTTGCGGAGGCATCCATGTATGCTGTCCCAAGCTAGCACGCTTCATAACACTGCCCGCTCCTCTATCGATCATCTCCAAATCCCTCAAAAGGAGAGTATAAAAGAGTTAGTAGTAAAAGGACTATCAAATATCTCTTCATGTATAGCTCTCCTTCTTGCTCGCCAGATTGCCCAAAGTGTCACCACCATTCTTATGAATTCCCCCTGCGGCAACGATTCATGCAATGTGAAGATCCAGTTTTTTGCATCCATAGAAAGATTGCCCAGCATAGTCTCCACCATATCCTCCGAGCACAGTGACCATATACTCCTGGCCATCACGCAATCTACTAGTGCGTGCTTCCAGTCATCTTGAGCAGAACAGAAAGCGCACACACTCGTAGCAGACATATTCCGGTGGTGTAGCACCCCGGCTGTTGGAATTGTTTCATGGCATAGTCTTCATAAGAATACCTTGATTTTTGATGGGACTTTAATGTGCCACAGGGACGTCCAGGCTACTTCTTCATCTGCCTCATTTGAGTGTCCTCCAACCGGTTGCAGTAATGCTTCGCCTTGCAGTTTCATTTTCAACAAAAATTTGTAGACTGACCTTACTGAGAAAACGCCTCGTTCGTCCTCCCCCAAGCCCAAAAATCATCAACTCTTCTAGTACACAGCGGGATTTTAAGTATCACATTTGCATCAACTGGCAGAAAAGTCGCACGAACCTTGTCCTCCTTCCACTTTGCCGAGGTTGGGTCAATAAGTTCAGCGACACGTGCTGGTCTATCCGCCGCCAGACACGCAATTGGTCTCATTAGGCCCGATCGGGGTAGCCAGTTTTGGTCCCATATTCGTGTCTCCTCTCCTGTTCCGATCCTCTGGATCAAACCTTGCACTAAAGCTCCTCTCCCGTCCAAGATAGATCTCCATATTTGTGAGGGCCTGCTGCCTAGCTCGGCCTCAAGAAAGGACGAGTCAGGGTAGTACTTGGCTTTCAAAATCCTGGCACTTAATGTAGAGGGGGTGTGTATGATCCGCCAAGCCTGTCTAGCCAGTAAAGAGAGGTTAAAAAGATCAATGTATCGAAAGCCTAGTCCTCCCAAATACTTCGGTTTAGTGCATACATCCCAAGATATCCAGCATGGTTTCCTCTTCCCTCTTTTACTTCCCCACCAGAATTGCCTGATCAGCGATGTGATACTTTCACAAATACCCCTAGGGAGCCTGAAACATGACATAAAATATACGGGTATAGCCTGAGCCACTGCCTTGATTAACACCTCTTTACCCGCATATGACAAAAGTTTCTCCATCCATCCTTTGATTTTCTCCCACACCCTGTCCTTTAGATACTTGAAAGTACCATTCTTAGCCTGCCCAACATCCGTTGGCATCCCTAGATACCGATCAGTGAGTTGCTCATCAAAAACCTGCAAAGTGTTTTTGATCCCGTCCCTTGTAGCCTGTGGGCAACCTTTGCTAAAGAAAATTGACGACTTTTCATTATTCACTCGTTGCCCCGATGCATTGCAGTATGTATCCAACAGGTTTGACACCACTTCTGCCCCTTCTGTTCTCGCCTTGAACAGCAAGAGGCTATCATCAGCAAAAAGCAAGTGGTTAACAACCGGAGCTGTCGGTGCCACTTGGACTCCTGTGAAAGCTGACGACTGAGGAACTGATTTCAGTAGGCACGAAAGGCCCTCCGCTGCTATCAAAAAGAGATAAGGGGAAATAGGATCTCCTGCCGAATACCTCTGCTCGGTGTGAACTCCTCCAACTTTTCTCCATTAAATAGAACCGAGAAAGAGACTGACTTGATCATATTCATTACCACATTAATCCACTGTTGAGCAAAACCAAATCTCTCCATCATTGCTTGTAGATAGTCCCATTCTAGCCTGTCATAGGCTTTCATCATATCTAATTTCAGAGCACAATGACTATTCTTCTTGGATTTACTCCCCTTCATAAAATGCAGACATTCATATGCCGTGATTATATTATCACTTATCAAATCTGCCCGGCACAAAAGCCGATTGCTCCTCTGAAATGATCTCCGGCAGTATTTGCTTCAGCCTGTTTGCAATCACTTTCGAAGTAATTTTATACAATACATTACACAAACTTATAGGCCTGAACTGAGTTAACAAGGTTGGGCTCATTACCTTTGGTATAAGAACCAAGAAAGTATCATTGATACACTCTGCATCCTCCTCCCCTCTGACTATCCGGAGAACAGCCATTGTAACTTCTGCTCCACACACATCCCAATGGCATTGATAAAAGTGAGCTGGAAAGCCATCCGAACCTGGGGATTTTGTGGGAAACATCTGGAAAAGAGCGGTTTTGACCTCTTCATCCGAATAATCTGCACAAAGTATACCATTCATCTCCGGGGTAACCTTTCTTGGAACATGGCAAAGAACAACCTCCATGTCCGTCACTCCCTCTGTTGTGTACAGATTCTTGTAAAAAAGCGTGACCATCTCCTTTAGTTCCTCCGGATCATCCACCTGTACCCCCAGTGAACTCATCAGGGCCTTTATCATGTTCTTTTTTCTCCTCATGCTCGCTCTCATATGAAAGAATTTCGTGTTCTTATCGCCCACCGAAAGCCACTCTATCCTTGATCGTTATCTCCATAGTAACTCTTCTCTGTGGTATAGTTCCACCAACCTTTCATTCACCTTCTTCTCCTCGTGACTTGGGCCCGAACGCCCCTGTTCATTGCGCATTTGCTCTAGCTTCTGTTTTAACTCCTTGATCTCCCTACGAACTGACCCAAAGGTCCTTCTGTCCCATCTCCTCAGATTATTTGACAGGTCCGCTAGCTTGATTTTTAGGTCCTCTACTCTCTCCCCGTCCAAAGAAGCCGCCCAGGAAGTAGCAATAGTGCTCCTCAGCTCCTCATGGGTCTCCCGGGCAATTTCATAGCGGAAATTTTGTCCTGTATTTGATCCCGTTGCGCGGCCGGGTTGAGCTCGAGCTGGATCAGGCCATGGTCCGATGTCGCGGTAGATAATCCTTGATCAAAGGGCACCCTAGTACTTGACCATGCAGCCCATGTAGGCTCTTAAGATGTTTGCTAGTCTGTGTTGCATCGGATTCTAAAACCGATCAAATCTTAAAGGCCAATTCTTCTTTGGTGTTTTAGGCACCGCTTATAGGCATTTTTGCAAACGACGCATATCCACCTAGCACACATAGTACGTAGGAACTCGCTGACTCCTTTAATTTTTTTGTTCTTCCCTTTGCACTGCGTGCGTATCCTGCATGCAGTCTTCTCGGAGAGCTCCTAGTTGCATCCGCATGCGGCAGATAGTGGCGACTACACACAGGTTGCAGCTGCAATGGGCTGGCCCAATAGCGTTCACTCGCACTGTAGCAGTCAGTTCACTGTAGTTAACCGTTTCACTATAGTGAACCCTTTTTTCGTTGTTTTCGTACCTTTTTTCCCTTCCTGTTTTCTTTTTTCACCTCTTTCAGTTTTGGGTACTATAATTGTTTTTTAAATGTACAGTGAACATTTTCCAAAATACAGAATGAATATGTTTTCATATACTGTGAACATTTTTCATACAGTGAAGTTTTTTTAGTATATGCTGAATTTTTTTGTAAAACACACAGAACAATTTCTTAGTTCTAGTAAGCGTGCACGTGCAAATGCACGTCTCAACTAATATATATGTAAGAATTAACATACCAAGAAAGATATTTTGATTGCACTAAAAAGTACTATTATAAATCAAGAAGACACTTCAATGTATCATCGACTCATCATATTCATAGAGCCAAAAAATTATAGCAGTATTTCCTGATGAAGCTGATCAATTCTCTTAAACATCCGAAATGTTGTGTGTAGCTTCACTGTTGATGTAGTTGAGTAGGTGCACCAAAAATTGCTTCCTTATCTGGTCACCATCCTGAATGAAAATAGCAAGTCAATCTAAGTTTTTGCATAGTAGAACATAAAATCATGAAATAATGAATATTGACCCTGCAAATTGGTTGATTTAGTTCCTTCGCATTCCATGAGTGCAATAAACTAAAAGCAAAATAATCAGACCAGTTCTTGTAGATATATGCATTATCATTATCTTGAGCGTTAGAAAAACTAAATAATATGCTTTAGTGGTTTGAAAGGTAGTCAGTTGTCTTTGTTTTTTGGAACACGAGCTGGTAATCGACGACGGCAGAAGAAAAAAAGACATCATCCCATTCAGGATTTGCTACTTGGGGTGTGCTTTAGGTATAATGAGATGCACATCTTTCAGAGTTGGAACTCGGTGGGCATCAACTCTCTTGCGCATCATACTAAACACGAGCAAGAAACTTAAGCATGCGATAAGAGAGGAAAGAATTCATACAAGTTGATTTAATTTGGAAAGGCTTATGCATCACATTGATACTATAGACTCCATATACCAAGCATCATGTCGAAACCACAGTGAGTACTTACAACATCTTAACATTAGAACATTGTACGCAATATCCCATTGATGTCACAATCAGTATAATAAAACAGAAAATCACATCTAATCCCATAAAAGATTACATTTGCTAAGTGCAATGTCTGAACGGATAGCAGCATATGATTATTCAAGAGGGACATCACTTTGCTAAACAAAAATGTAAGTGATACAGAAAAATAAGTATATCAAAAATATGAATGGAACTATGCTCCAACAAAAGTATAAAATGAATGAATCAAAAGCAAAGCCTGCTTATGAGCTTGTTCATTTAGATTGATACCGGTAGCTAGTTCCTTACGTGCAGATGTATTCTCTTGAGAAACATGACACCTTAAAAACTATACACGGGACACTGTATATTGAACTCAACAACAAAAGTTTGGGTTCTATTAAGTTGAATATCATCAACCTAACTTGGAAACATAAAATTGTTACTGCAGAGTTCGTACTTCCATATATGTTGTGCCTCCTTTCGTCTTCTCTACAATTGGGTACTCGATATTGAAGCTGATTCTACCTCCAACCTTTACTGGGACAAAAAAAGACCATTTCACTGTCGAGAATTACAACAGTGCTCAGTTTCATCAACTATTCATTTCTCATATTCATTACTCTAGTAATGGTTACTTTGCTCCTAAACTGGCAGTACTCCCACTGTACATGTTTTGGATGTTTTTTGGCTTTCAAAATCGATTGCTGCTTGTGGTGTTATCAAATTTCCAAAAAAAGCACCAGCTGCAATCAAGAATAGTACATCATCTATCCACTTTTTTAAAAGGATATTACATATCCACTTAATCCACAAGACAGTCCTACAGAAATCAAGTCATTTTTTCCTCTACTAATGTATACAGGAAGCAGCATTTTTTCAGGTTCAATCATGACTACCTCTTTGTGAGGCAGGTAAGCCAGGAACCCGTCGGCTGCTCCGCTCCCACTGCTGGGGAGTGGTGAGGTGGAACACCGAATGAGGAGGGTAGCTGTAACGCCCGGGTAATCTTACTACAGTAATCCCACGCTAATCATGCCTTGTCATCCCAATTACTGTTGCTAGACGTCCGTTAGTTCAAACCGCGTCAAATTCAAATTTAAAATTAATGTCGGAAATAAAAGTTTTCAAAAATTGAAACAAAAATGTTCGGTGGTTGCCAAATATTACAAAGGTAATTATGGTGCAGCAAACACATTTTTATAAAATGTCTAAATAATTTAAAATGTTTAAAAACAGAAATACAAATAGATGAAAACAAAACAGAAAAAAAAAAAGAGAACCCCCCCCCCCGGGCCGTGCCCCAAAGGGCCAACCCCAACGGCGACGCCCCGGCCAACCCCACCAGGCCGGCCCAACCACTCCCTCTCCCCATAACTCCCCACTCCCCCTGTAACCCTAACCCACGTCGCCCGTAACCCCCCACTCCTCCCTCGATCCACCTCGTCTCCCCACCCCGCCCCGAGTGGATCTGGATCGGGCCGTTCCCCCCTTCCCCCGCCGCGTCCCCGATGGCACCGTCGCTCAGGCCCCCCCTCGCCGGAGCCTCCCGACGCCGCCGCACGCCGTCGCCTCGCCCCTCTTCCCTCGAAGCCCTCCCTCGCGGCGACACCCCAAAGCCGCTGCCCCCTAGCGCCGCCCCAGCTTCGCCGCTCGCCGTTGCCGGACCGCGACGCCTTCGCCACCCGTCACGTCGTCGCCACTCGTCACCACCTCGTCGCGTCGCCTCCCCACCTCTCCCTCGACGGCTCCATCGAGCCTCGCCGACCCTGATCCCCTGCAAACGGGGGTGAGAACCCCTCCTATCTCCCCCTTGTTCCTGTCATCGCCGTGCACGCCCCGCGGTCCGGTTGTCGCTGCTCACCGCAGTCACCCCGCGCCCTATCCCTCGAGCGCTCGCGCTCACCGTCGTACTGCCGTGCCCGCGGCGCGCGTTAGGCTGCCACGCGCCCGTGGTCGTCCCGCACGCTCTACCCGCTGCCGCCTAGCGCTGGTGCGGCTCGCGCTCCGCTCACCCGTGCCTCTACGGCAGTCGCCGCGCCGCCCTACTCCGGCCAGCTGCCGTGCGGCACCCTCTGGTGGCCTCGGGCGCACACGGCGCCCACGCCCGCACCCGTTCCGCCCGTCCCGCTAAGGCCCCCTGGGCGACTGACATTAGGGGCCCATGCCCCTGTTAAAATAAATAAATATATATATATAACATTAATAATAATAATGTTAATTAATTAACTAGTTTAATTAATAACTTAACTTAATTACTTCTGTTTAATTTACCTAATTAACTGGTTTAGTTAATTAATACCTGTTAATTAAACTATGACTATGACAGCGGGACCCACACATCAGTTTGACCAGTCAATGCTCTGTTGACTGCTGACATCATGATGACGTCAGGCTGACGTCATAATCAATTTTGAATTAATAATAATTCAGAAAATTAACACTTTGAAAGATAATATAAAATAATCCGTAGCCCGGATGAAAATACTTTGTACATGAAAGTTGCTCAGAACGACGAGACGAATCCGGATACGCAGCCCGTTCGTCCACCACACATCCCTAGCATAGCAAACACGCAACTTTCCCCCTCCGGTAATCTGTCCGAAAACGCGAAACACCGGGAATACTTTCCCGGATGTTTCCCCCCTTCGCGTATCACCTATCCCTACGTTAGGTCACCTCTAGCACAACGTATTGCCGCTTCTTGCTTTTTGTTACATTTGATTGCTCTGTTATTTATTGTGTTCCCTCCGTTACTTCTTTCCGGTACCCTGAGACCGATGCCGGTACCCCTGTGATCGACTACATCGACGACCCTCCTTGTCGAGCAACCAGGCAAGCCCCCCCTTTGATCACCAGATATCGCCTACTTCTTCTCTATACTGCTTGCATTAGAGTAGTGTAGCATGTTACTGCTTTCCGTATCCTATCCTGATGCATAGCCTGTCCTTGCTACTACTGTTGTTACCTTACCTGCAATCCTAAATGCTTAGTATAGGATGCTAGTGTTCATCAGTGGCCCTACACTCTTGTCCGTCTGCCATGCTATACTACTGGGCCGTGATCACTTCGGGAGGTGATCACGGGCATATACTATATACTTTACAGTTACATTACTGTGATACTGTTCGGAGATGGGGGCTGAAGGGGCAGGTGGCTCCATCCCGGTAGAGGTGGGCCTGGGTTCCCGACGGCCCCCGACTGTTACTTTGAGGCGGAGCGACAGGGCAGGTTGAGACCACCTAGGAGAGAGGTGGGCCTGGCCCTGGTCGGCGTTCGCAAATACTTAACACGTTTAACGAGATCTTGGTATTTGATCTGAGTCTGGCTACTGGCCTATACGCACTAACCATCTACGCGGGGACAGTTATGGGCACTCGACGTCGTGGTATCAGCTGAAGCCTTCGTGACGTCCAGCGGAGCGGCGCGCGATTGGACTGGAACGCCTACTAGGCTAGGTCTGCTTCCGGCCGCACGCAACGTGCAGGTGTGCAAGGGCGATGGGCCCAGACCCCTGGCGCTAGGTTTAGACCGGCGTGCTGACCTCTCTGTTGGTCTAGGTGGGGCTGCGACGTGTTGATCTTCGAGGCCGGGCATGACCCAGAAAAGTGTGTCCGGCCAAATGGGATCGAGCGTGTTGGGTTATGTGGTGCACCCCTGCAGGGAAGTTAATCTATTCGAATAGCCGTGATCTTCGGTAACAGGACGACTTGGAGTTGTACCTTGACCTTATGACAACTAGAACCGATACTTAATAAAACACACCCTTCCAAGTGCCAGATACAACCGGTGATCGCTCTCTCACAGGCGACGAGGGGAGGATCATCGTTAGGATTATGCTATGCGATGCTACTTGGAGGACTTCAGTCTACTCTCTTCTACATGCTGCAAGACGGAGGCTGCCAGAAGCGTAGTCTTCGAAAGGATTAGCTATCCCCCTCTTATTCGGCATTCTGCAGTTCAGTCCACATATGACCCTTATTCCATTTGATAACCCATGCATATGTAGTGTAGTTCCTTGCTTGCGAGTACTTTGGATGAGTACTCACGGTTGCTTTCTCCCCCTTTTTCCCCCTTTCCTTTCTTTCTGGTTGTCGCAACCAGATGTTGGAGTTCAGGAGCCAGACGCCACCGTCGACGACGACTCCTACTACACCGGAGGTGCCTACTACTACGTGCTGCCCGCTGACGACGACCAGGAGTAGTTTAGGAGGATCCCAGGCAGGAGGCATGCGCCTCTTTCGATCTGTATACCAGTTTGTGCTAGCCTTCTTAAGGCAAACTTGTTTAACTTATGTCTGTACTCAGATATTGTAGCTTCCGCTGACTCGTCTATGATCGAGCTCTTGTATTCGAGCCCTCGAGGCCCCTGGCTTGTAATATGATGCTTGTATGACTTATTTTATTTGTAGAGTTGTGTTGTGATATCTTCCCGTGAGTCCCTGATCTTGATCGTACACGTTTGCATGTATGATTAGTGTACGATCGAATCAGGGGCGTCACAAGTTGGTATCAGAGCCGACTGCCTGTAGGAATCCCCCTTCCACACTCCTTGGCCGAAGTTGAGTCTAGACATTACAAATTTTTTTACTAACATGGCTGTGTGCCTTACGGGCCCACATCGCCATCTGGGTGGTATTAGGCTCTTTTACTCCTCGATCCTTACTCTGGGACACTGAACTCTCTCCTACTCGGGTTAAACGATTTTACTAACTCTAACACTAGGATCCCGTGACCACGTTCACCCCAAAGTTGGATAAGCCCTAGTTATTCTTTGGAGTAGTATTTGAACATTATCCACATTGTCATTTAACTCCTGTGAAAACATCTTTGTTTTCAGATGGAACCCATGAGGCAGGTCGTGCGCCACACAACGGCCATTGGTGCCTTAGGATCACCTGCTGTGTTGGTTGAGATGATGACCTATCTGGGTTATCGCTGGCACCCTGAGTACACCGTCTATGAGGAGTATCAAGACTTCAACCAGGAGCAGTACCGTGCCATCGTCCACCTCTACTCTCGGGAGTATGACTCCACTACTGTGCTGCACACTGCTCATGGTGTTGGAGTGACTATCGATATGGCGGTCCACAATGCTGCTTATGCTGCTCTGACACGTCTTCGTGGAGAGTATCAGGAGTTGGACACCTCCCCCTTCAGGCACATTGCTATCGCATCCGATGTTGGTGCGGAGGGATACTACATTGCTGCCTACTCCACTGTCACCCGAGAGCCCTTCTACCATCAGAACCTGGTTCTGCATGCTGATGGGCTGGATAGAGCTAACCGAGCTCTTCGCCACGAGTTGTACACCACCTGTCAGCACCTGTATCGTGCTCTGACGCTGTTGCACCTCTCTGTCCGCTCTAGGGATCTGTCGCGTTCTGCGATCTACCCTGCCCGGACCGTGATGCCCCAGGGCGTCGGCTGGCCAGATGTGAGAGGCTACTCTCCTGCATTGGGTCCTCTCCTGCCACCTACGCATCGAGTTCCGCACCGGAGTATCCGCGGACCCCAGGCTACTCGCGTGGAGGTCTTCCCTTCGCGTCACTACCAGCTGTCGGGCTACACCTACCTCCGCAGTACCGCATGGGACTGACGTAGACTTGCTTATTAGTGTTAGATGCATTCGCCGTGAGCCTGCGTGCCGCCTATGATGTATTAGTCTATGTACTGAACTCTGTGTACCGAACTCTATGCATGATCTCTTTTGTAAGATATGCCGTCTACTATGTAGTATCTATCGTGCTGCTTTCATTGTGCATGTTTCATCATGAATGATTCTTGTCCTTGCAAAATTTCTCGATGCTGAACTACCCCTGTTATATATTAGCAGGATGGTTAGACCAGGTGGTCGTGGACGTGGTGGCAACCGCCCACCACCGCCTGAGTACATGGCTGGTATGATCCAACAGCTTGAGATGAATCGCCAGTTCATGGAGAATATGATGGCTCAGTTTCCTCGCCCCAATATGAACCAGCAGCCAACCCCAGTAACTCTGCAGGATTTCATGCGCCTGAACCCAACTGTGTATCGCAGCTCAACTCAGCCTCTGGATGCTGATGACTGGCTCCGTGACATCACCTATGAGATGGAGTCTGCTGATGTAGCCCCTGCCAGCTATGTCACCTTTGCTTCCTTCTTCCTGAAGGGACCCGTGGCTCAATGGTGGGATAGCCACAGGCGTACTCTGCCAGCTGGAACAATCATCACCTGGCCAGACTTCCAAGCTGCCTTCCGTGCTCGCTTCATTCCTCAGGGAGTCATGGACCGGAAGAAGCGTGAGTTCCGCAACCTCACCCAAGGCAACAAAACTGTGGAAGCTTACCAGCGGGAGTTTCTTGACTTGTCCCGCTATGCTGAAGAAGACATTGCAACTGATGCACGCAGACAGGAGAAGTTTCGTGATGGCCTTCAAGCTGACATCAAGCTCCCAGTTCTAGTGCATGACTTTGCTGATTTCGCCACTCTGGTAAACAAGGCCATCAATGTCGAAACTGGTCTGCAGGAATACCAGAGTTCTCACAGGCGCAACCGTGACACGGGCTCATCTTCGGGCCCGTCCTCGCAGAAGCGCAAGATATGGATTCCCAATAGCTTGTACCAGCCAGATGCACCTACCCCAAGGCAGACCTATGCTGCACCTCGTCTGCCTGCTCCTCCGACTAGGCAGCCAAGACTCCCAGCTCCACCACCACAAGCTCCTGTTCCCATTCCCAATAATGGGTTGTGCTTCAGGTGTGGACAACCAGGGCACCGTGCTAGGGAATGCAACCAGAACCAGAATCGACTGGCCCTTCCAACAACCGGCCGTGGAAGCAACCAGCCCCGCAGCAACAATGCCAAGTCTTATGGTCGTGTTCATGCCAACCACGTTGATCTGAGCGAAGCTCAAGACCAGCCTGCTACTGTGATGGGTACCCTCCTCGTAAATTCAGTATCAGCATCCGTTTTATTTGATACAGGTGCGTCGCATTCATTCATGTCAGAAGGTTTTGCATGCTTGCATGACATTAAATGTGAGGACATGAATGCTTCACTATTAGTACACACCCCTGCGGGCCAATGTCGAACCTCCATGATTTGCAATGACGTCCCTGTAGAAATCGAAGGACTGGAATTCCTTGTCTCTCCCATCGTACTGAAGTCATGTAGCATTGATCTTATTCTGGGAATGAATTGGTTAAAAGCGCATACTGCTTCTATAGTTTGCGCCACTAAGACCGTCCATCTGCTACACCCTTCAGACGAAATAGTTACTTACCAAGCTCATCTGGTGCAAAATGCCGAGGCACGGCTTTATGCCTTGAATGCGTTGAACGCTGCACCACTTGAGGGCATTGAAAACATTCCCGTCGTTCGTGAATTCCAAGATGTCTTCCCAGAAGAACTTTCAGGGATTCCCCCTGCTAGAGCTGTCGAATTCATCATCGACTTGAAACCCGGCACCACCCCTATAGCTAAACGACCCTATAAGATGCCGCCGCATGAGCTCATTGAGCTTAAGGAGGAAATCGACAAGTCTCTTGTCAAAGGTTTCATTCGCCCAAGTTGCTCTCCTTGGGGAGCACCTTCTCTCTTTGTTAAGAAGAAGGATGGGACAAACCGATTAGTCCAAGACTACTGTCCTATAAACCAAGCTACCATTCAGAATAAATATCCTCTTCCCCGGATCAATGATCTTTATGATCAACTGGCTAGCTCATCAGTGTTCTCCAAACTCGACTTGAGGTTGGGTTACCACCAGATCCGTGTTCGTGAGGAGGACATCCCAAAAACCGCCTTCGTGACTCGGTATGGATCATACGAGTACACCGTCATGTCATTCGGGCTTAACGAATGCTCCCGCCACCTTCTCTCGTCTGATGAACTATATATTCATGGATTACCTCGACAAGTTTGTCGTGGTTTATCTGGACGATATCCTTGTATTTTCCAAGAACGAAGAAGAACATGCTGCACATCTTCGTCTTGTGCTGGAAAACTTCGAGAGCATCAACTGTATGCTAAGTATTCCAAGTGTGAATTCTGGCTCCCGAAGTAACCTATCTTGGGCATGTCATCTCCAAGAATGGTATTGCCGTCAACCCTGAACGAGTTCAGGCTATTCTCGATTGGACTCCTCCGAAGAATGTGAAGCAAGTCCGAAGTTTTCTCGGCCTCGCCAGCTATTGCCGTCGATTTCGTCGAGAACTTCTCCAAGATTGCCAGGCCTCTGACTAATTTGTTGCATAAGGGTGTCAAGTTCGACTGGACAGACAAGTGTCAGGAAAGTTTCCAGGCGCTCAAAGACAAGTTGACTTCTGCCCCCGCTTGCTCCACCTGATACTAAGAAGGACTTCGTCATTTACTGCGACGCTTCCCGTCAAGGATTAGGCTGTGTCCTAATGCAGAGCGCAGAGTGATTGCTTATGCCTCTCGTCAACTGCGCCCTCACGAAGAAAACTACCCAGTTCACGACCTCGAGCTTGCTGCTGTCATTCATGCACTGAAGCAGTGGCGACATTACCTTCTCGGTAATCGTTGCGAGATCTTCACCGACACCAAAGTCTGAAGTATCTGTTTACTCAGCCAGATCTGAACCTCCGTCAGCAAAGATGGATGGAGACTGTTGCAGACTTTGACGTGGGTATATCTATACCCCCGGCAAGGCTAATGTAATGGCCGATGCCTTGAGCCGCAAGTCTTACTACAACCACCTCCAGGTTCACAAAGTTCAGCCCTCGCTTGTCGAAGAATTTAGAAAGCTGAATCTCCATATTGTTCCTCCTGAGCACTCGCTCCCCCTCCCCCGGAAGTTCCGCAAGATGAATCTTCTTGTTGTTACTAAGGGTTCTCTAAATACCCTGGCTGTCGTACCAGATCTCGTAGCTGGTATAAAGACTATTCAAGGTTATGACTCTGAAGTCCATAAGATTAAACGCCATCTAGCAGAAGGAAAGCCCTCATTCTTCACTATCGCCGATGATGGCGCCTTGTATTTCAAAGGCCGCCTAGTGGTACCATGTTCGAAGAAAAACCTGGATAAGACTAAAAGGGTTATGCAAGAAGCCATGATACGCCTCTGTCCATCCATCCTGGTAGTACAAAGATGTACCAGGATATTCGTCAAAGATTCTGGTGGTCTAATATGAAGCAGGACATTGCTCGTTATGTTGCTGAGTGCGACCTTTGTCGCTGTATCAAAGCAGAGCATCAGAGGCCTGCTGGAACTCTGCAACCTATCTCTATTCCTGAATGGAAATGGGACCATGTTGAGATGGACTTCGTCACTGGATTTCCCAAATCGCAGAAAGGTAATGATGATATTCTTGTCGTCATTGATCGGCTTTCTAAAGTTGCACTTTTCTGGCGGTCAAAGAGACAATCACTGCTAGTCAGCTTGCTACTCTCTACATGGCCAGAATTGTTTCACTTCACGGTATTCCACTGGTTATTAGTTCAGACCGTGGCAGCTTATTCACTTCAAGATTCTGGGCAAGTTTCCAAGAAGCTATGGGGACTCATCTGTCGTTCAGTACTGCGTTTCATCCTCAGTCGCAAGGACAGGTTGAACGTGTCAACCAAGTTCTCGAAGACATGCTTCGAGCTTGTGTAATTCATTCGGCAAGAAATGGGAGGAATCTCTTCCATATGCCGAGTTCTCTTATAATAATAGCTATCAAGCTAGTCTGAAGATGTCCCCCTTCGAAGTGCTATATGGACGAAAGTGTCGAACCCCTCTGAACTGGTCAGAAACTGGGGAACGTCCACTCTTCGGTCCGGATATTATCCAACAGGCCGAAGAACAAGTTCGCATTATTCGCGAGAATCTCAAGACTGCTCAGTCACGTCAGAAAAGTCAGTATGACCGTCATCACCAAGACATGGTCTATCAACCTGGCGAAAAGGCTTATCTTCGAGTTACACCAATGAAGGGTGCACACCGCTTCGGGATCAAGGGCAAGCTAGCTCCTCGCTATATCGGTCCCTTCACTATTCTCGAAAGGCGTGGAAAGGTGGCATATCAACTGGAGCTTCCGCCGAACCTTTCTCAGGTTCACGATGTGTTCCACGTGTCACAGCTCCGACGCTGCTTCAAGGACCCAATCCGAGCAGTGGATCATGAAGTGCTTGAATTGCAACAAGACCTCTCCTATAAAGAGCATCCGGTCCGCATTCTCGACCAAGCTGAACGCCGCACACGTCAGAAGGCGATCAAGTTCCTCAAGGTCCAGTGGTCGAATCACTCTGAAGACGAAGCCACCTGGGAACGCGAGGATCGTCTTCGTGATGAATACCCCGCACTGTTCCCTTCTACCTCCTAAATCTCGGGACGAGATTTCTTGTAGTGGAGGAGATTTGTAACGCCCGGTAATTAGGCTACAGTAAAACTCTCCTAATAATGCCATGTCATCGGTGATTACTGTTGCAAACTTTCCTTAGTTCAAACCGATTCAAAAATCAATTCAGAAAAATGGCAAACAACAAAAGTTTTTAAAAGTTGAAACAAAAATGTTCGGTGGTTGCCAAATATTACAAAGGTAATTGTGGTGCACCAAACACATTTTTATAAAATGTCTAAATAATTTAAAATGTTTAAAAACAGAAATGCAAATAGATAAAAACAAAACAGAAAAAAAGAGAAACCCCCCTGGGCCATGGCCCAACTGGGCCAACCCAACCGGCCCAGCCGGCCAACCAACTGACCAGGCCGGCCCATGCCTCTGGCCTACATAGGCCTCTCCCACTCCAACTCCCTCCAAACCCTAACCCACGTCGCCTGTAACCCCCCACTCCTCCCTGATCTACCTCGTCTCCCCACCCCGCCCCGAGTGGATCTGGATCGGGCCGTTCCCCCCTTCCCCCGCCGCGTCCCCGACGGCACCGTCGCTCAGGCCCCCCCTCGCCGGAGCCTCCCGACGCCGCCGCACGCCGTTGCCTCGCCCCTCTTCCCTCGAAGCCCTCCCTCGCGGCGACACCCCAAAACCGCTGCCCCCTGGCGCCGCCCCAGCTTCGCCGCTCGCCGTTGCCGGACCGCGACGCCTTCGCCACCCGTCACGTCGTCGCCACTCGTCACCACCTCGTCGGCGTCGCCTCCCCACCTCTCCCTCGACGGCTCCATCGAGCCTCGCCGACCCTGATCCCCTGCAAACGGGGGTGAGAACCCCTCCTATCTCCCCCTTGTTCCTGTCATCGCCGTGCACGCCCCGCGGTCCCGGTTGTCGCTGCTCACCGCAGTCACCCCGCGCCCTATCCCTCGAGTGCTCGCGCTCACTGTCGTACTGCCGTGCCCGCGGCGCGCGTTAGGCGCCCAGCCACGCGCCCGTGGTCGTCCCGCGCACGCTCTACCCGCTGCCGCCTAGCGCTGGTGCGGCTCGCGCTCCGCTCACCCGTGCCTCTACGGCAGTCGCCGCGCCGCCCTACTCCGGCCAGCTGCCGTGGCCGGCGCCCCTCTGGTGGCCTCGGGCGCACACGGGCGCCCACGCCCGCACCCGTTCCGCCCGTCCCGCTAAGGCCCCCTGGGCGACTGACATTAGGGGCCCATGCCCCTGTTTAATTAATAACTTAACTTAATTACCTCTGTTTAATTTACCTAATTAACTGGTTTAGTTAATTAATACCTGTTAATTAAACTATGACTATGACAGCGGGACCCACACATCAGTTTGACCAGTCAATGCTCTGTTGACTGCTGACATCATGATGACCTCAGGCTGACGTCATAATTCCAAAATTTTGAATTAATAATAATTTTAGAAAATGTTTAACACTTTGAAAGATAATATAAAATAATCCGTAGCCCGGATGAAAATACTTTGTACATGAAAGTTGCTCAGAACGATGAGACGAATCCGGATACGCAGCCCGTTCGTCCACCACACATCCCTAGCATAGCAAACACGCAACTTTCCCCCTCCGGTTAATCTGTCCGAAAACGCGAAACACCGGGAATACTTTCCCGGATGTTTCCCCCCTTCGCCGGTACCACCTATCCCTACGTTAGGTCACCTCTAGCACAACGTATTGCCGCTTCTTGCTTTTTGTTACATTTGGTTGCTCTGTTATTTATTGTGTTCCCCCTCCGTTACTTCTTTCCGGTAGACCCTGAGACCGATGCCGGTACCCCTGTGATCGACTACATCGACGACCCCTCCTTGTCTGAGCAACCCGGCAAGCCCCCCCTTTGATCACCAGATATCGCCTACTCTTCTCTATACTGCTTGCATTAGAGTAGTGTAGCATGTTACTGCTTTCCGTTATTCCTATCCTGATGCATAGCCTGTCCTTGCTACTACTGTTGTTACCATTACCTACTATCCTAATGCTTAGTATAGGATGCTAGTGTTCCATCAGTGGCCCTACACTCTTGTCCGTCTGCCATGCTATACTACTGGGCCGTGATCACTTCGGGAGGTGATCACGGGCATATACTATATACTTTACACAGTTACATTACCTGTGGTACTGTTCGGAGATGGGGGCTGAAGGGGCAGGTGGCTCCATCCCGGTAGAGGTGGGCCTGGGTTCCCGACGGCCCCCGACTGTTACTTTGAGGCGGAGCGACAGGGCAGGTTGAGACCACCTAGGAGAGAGGTGGGCCTGGCCCTGGTCGGCGTTTGCAAATACTTAACACGTTTAACGAGATCTTGGTATTTGATCTGAGTCTGGCTACTGGCCTATACGCACTAACCATCTACGCGGGGACAGTTATGGGCACCCGACGTCGTGGTATCAGCTGAAGCCTTCGTGACGTCAGCAACGGAGCGGCGCGCGCTGGATTGGACTGGAACGCCTACTAGGCTAGGTCTGCTTCCGGCCGCCCACGCAACGTGCAGGTGTGCTAAGGGCGATGGGCCCAGACCCCTGGGCGCTTAGGTTTAGACCGGCGTGCTGACCTCTCTGTTGGTCTAGGTGGGGCTGCGACGTGTTGATCTTTCGAGGCCGGGCATGACCCAGAAAAGTGTGTCCGACCAAATGGGATCGAGCGTTTTGGGTTATGTGATGCACCCCTGCAGGGAAGTTAATCTATTCGAATAGCCGTGATCTTCGGTAGCAGGACGACTTGGAGTTGTACCTTGACCTTATGACAACTAGAACCAGATACTTAATAAAACACACCCTTCCAAGTGCCAGATATAACCGGTGATCGCTCTCTCACAGGGCGACGAGGGGAGGATCATCGGTTAGGGTTATGCTATGCGATGCTACTTGGAGGACTTCAGTCTACTCTCTTCTACATGCTGCAAGACGGAGGCTGCCAGAAGCGTAGTCTTCGAAAGGATTAGTTATCCCCCTCTTATTCTGGCATTCTACAGTTCAGTCCACATATGATACCTTATTCCATTTGATACCCATGCATATGTAGTGTAGTTCCTTGCTTGCGAGTACTTTGGATGAGTACTCACGGTTGCTTTCTCCCCCTTTTTCCCCCTTTCCTTTCTTTCTTGTTGTCGCAACCAGATGCTGGAGTCCAGGAGCCAGACACCACCGTCGACGACGACTCCTACTACACCGGAGGTGCCTACTACTACGTGCTGCCCGCTGACGACGACCAGGAGTAGTTTAGGAGGATCTCAGGCAGGAGGCCTGCGCCTCTTTCAATCTGTATCCCAGTTTGTGCTAGCCTTCTTAAGGCAAACTTGTTTAACTTATGTCTGTACTCAGATATTGTAGCTTCCGCTGACTCGTCTATGATCGAGCTCTTGTATTCGAGCCCTCGAGGCCCCTGGCTTGTAATATGATGCTTGTATGACTTATTTTATTTGTAGAGTTGTGTTGTGATATCTTCCCGTGAGTCCCTGATCTTGATCATACACGTTTGCGTGTATGATTAGTGTACGATCGAATCAGGGGCGTCACAGTAGCGAATGAACCACCGTGAATTTTTAACATCATAAGATATTTATGTACTGCAAATATTCTGAAATTTGTACACCGGCCAGTATGCACTCTCTAGCAAGCAACCAAATATTCTGAAATATGTACAACAGCCAGTATGTACAACAACCAGTCTTCAGGGATAGCTAGCACCCAATGAACTATTTTATGAAAAAACAATCAGTGAATATGATACCCAATTGTAGCCTCAAACAAAATCACTAAGTTGTAGTTTACAAATTATGATGCTATACATGTCACCAATTATCTAGCTTCCTACGGCACTAACTTCTTACCAATTGACACCGAAGCGCCTAGTTGAGTTTTGACACACCCTCGTCGGAGGACCTCTTTGAACTCTAACTGTACCAACAACTGCCTTTTCAGTTAAAACATGGTGCGCTCAAACTGCAGTGCAAAGGAAAAAATCAATCACTTTGCCAAAAGGTCGGAATAACTCTGGCAAAAATGATTCCAGTTGTAAAACGTGAATGTTGCTGAACTAACTTGTTTATTTGTAATCAATCTCACTTGTTTTAATACCAGAAAAGTTTATGCATTTAATATAAAAAATACACAATATATGCACAGCCATACATTATCCACCCTAAATGAAGCTTAATTCCACAAAAGGATTATCTTCATCATTAGCATTAGAAAGGGGATAAAAATCTTACATGTAAAGCAACATCCTATGACAGAGTACACGCCAATGAATTATGTATTATTTAAAATTCCTGATAGGACACAAAATAACTTGGTATGAATGTTCATGATATTCATTATGTGATCGAGTGGCGGAAAAAATGGTGTACGAAATGTTAATGGAATACCTTATGTGGACTTTGGAACTGCAATATGATGCAGGCAACGAACAAGTATAGTAGATAAAAATTCTCCAGCTTCCATGGCACCGATATGGTCAAAATAATAACCATGTATTCCCTCATGTGCAGTAACAATAGCATCAATCTGGAAACCTACTGCATCGCTATGGTGATTCGCAACAGAACCACATGTTTCTTCTTGCGTCATGCAACATCAGTCTCTGCAAATCTAACATATTGAATTTGAGAGTACGCCCAGGAGCGGAGGTTGATGATAGCAGCCGCATCCTCCCATGGGAGGAGTGGGGTGGCGACGACGGATCACGCCTTGCCGGCGAAGTCCAAGGGAGGCGGCAGATCCCGCTGTTCAAGGGTGTCCTGCGGCTTCAGTACATGTTGCATCTGACACAACGCAGGAGACAAACCTCCTAGCAAAATGAGTAAATGGTCATTCAATAATTATGATATGCAGAGTATGAACATACCATTTGTGTGTGTGTTGGTTATGCTTCTCAAAGATGTACATTCCTTGGATCCTAACGGAGCATGTGCCTCAACTGTTAGTTGACCATTAACAATATTCAGAGCCTGAGACTTCTTTTCTTGTCGGGACATACGACGTTTTTCAAGGAATGCTGCTCTCTTCTCATCAGACATTCGGGCATACAATGTATTCTTTTTTGCTTCTTGACTATTAGTAGTGACATTTGCATTCTCAATCATAGACGAGTTCGTTATGTCTTTAAATGGGGAGCGATGCATAGTCGTTCATGAAACTTTATCTGGATTACTCTTGCTCATCCTTTAGGAAAAACACAAATGTTAAAGAAAAATCAACAAAGTACAGAAAGAGGTGAAAAAGCATATGTAATAATCAGACATTGGAACAGTATGTACAATGTGCGACTACAGAGTTCAGAGTAAGCAACCTTGATAAAGTGCAGGAGCCTCAACATAGATAGACGGATCGGAATCATCTTCTCATTATGTACAACTATCCCATTATGCAGTCCACTACCGCAATACATATGTTTGCATCTGTTTTAACTATGGCACTCTATGAAGCAAGCCTAGAACTGACAGCAAGCCTAGAACTCACAGCAGCAGAAATTAGAAGGCAGTAGTATTGAACATGCGTACAATTAAACCAAAAATTGTCACTGCAACCAGGAAGAATGTGAGGGGAAAGCACCTGCAGTGTGGAGGACCGGCGGTGCGCCGGTGCCTGTGTCCGGGCGGTGCGTGGACGCGGCGGCCCGAGCGGCTGGAGCGTGAGCGTGGCGGTCCGGGCGCCTGGAGCTATGGCGTCGTGGTCCGCCTGGAGCATGGACGGGGCGGCCCGGGAGCCTCGAGCGTGGGCGCCGCGGTCCGCCTGGAGTGTGGACGGGGCGGCCCGGGCGCCTCAAGCGTGGGCGTGGCGGACCGGGCGCCTGGAGTGTGGGCGGCAGTCCGGGCTACGCGTGAACGCGGCGGTCCAGCGGCGCATGCAGATGGAGGCAGGCGGTGGCTGGCGGGGAGGGAAGAGGTGGGGTGAGGTGTGGGGCGCTGGGCAATGGAAAACTGCCCTGGGGGCGTGGTCGCGAGAGAGCAGAGGGTAGCGACGTGTTGGTGAGGATGTTAACCCAATGCTATGGTGGGTAATTAATTATGATGGGTAATTAATTAACATAATGGCATGATGGGTAATTAAAATATAAAACGCGTTTAGTATGCTGGAGGATGTAGACCATCAGATTGCAGGTTTCGATAGATAGAATGATTTGGTTCTCCGTCCTCTCGTGCTTTTATAGTGGTAGTAGATAGGTAGTAGATACGATGAACATTTTATAATGCACGGTGAACTTTTTCTTAATATATGGTGAACATTTTCTGAAGATATGGTGACATTTTTGTCATACACAGTGAACTTTTAGAATGATACATAAGAAATAGAAAATAATAAAAGAAAAATAAAAGTAAAATTAAAACTACAAAATAAAAATATAAAAATGTAACAAAAGGAAATACAAACAAATATAGAAGAAACAGCGGCCAGCATGGGACGGCCCAACTGGGGTCATCTAGTGGGACGCTCTCACAGCAATGCCATTCCTATTTGCCGCCTGCAGGTGGTAAATAGAATTGCCCGTTCTCGCGTCCCGCGCGTGTATTATGAGTATGGAAGCTTCTAGATGTTTCCCAGACTTGTTTTCTTCCCTTTTCTGGTTTACTTTTCGGGTTATCTTACGTGTTTATTTTCTCTTCTTTTTTTGGTTTTCATTCTTGCATTTGTTTTTCAAATCCGTGATATTTTATTCAAATTCATGGTTTTTTAGATTGTTGAACTTTCTTCAAATTGGTGAAATATTTTTTCAGTTTCTTGAACTTTTTCAAATACACTACATTTTTCATATTTTGTGATTTTTTTCAAATTGATGAATATTTTTGAATTCGTAATTTTCATGAAATTTGTGCACTTTTAAAAATTCACAAATTTTTTTAAAAAATCATAGAGTTTCTCTAATGCGTGATATTTTTTTCTAATCGATGAGTCTTTTTAAATTCATGATATAAAATCTGAACGTTTTCAAATTCACAAATATATATTTTAAAATTCATAACCTTTTTCTAACTTGTGATTTTTTTCAAATTCATGAATTTGCTCTCAAATTTGTGAATATTTTTTCAAACCGATTACTTTGTTCAAATTCATGATTTTGTTTAATTGATGAATGTTTTTTAAATTCATGCTTGTATTAAAAAAATGTGAGCTTCTTCGAAGTCACAAATATTTCTTAATTATTCATGGACTTTTTCTAATGTGTGAACCTTTTTGAAATTCGTGTATATTTTTCTCAAAATGTATGAACTTTTTTCAAGCGAATGAACTTTTTGAAATTCATGATCCTTTTCAATTTCATGAAAAATTTCTAATGTGTGAAGTATTTTTTTCCAATTCGTGAACTTATTTGCTATAGCTAACTTTTATAACTCATGCAGTTGGCGTGGTGAGCCATTTTATGTCAAGACCAAGAAAATAATATTGGAAGGTTTTAGTGTGGATTCTCATGTACCTTCGCGACACAAGTAAATATGGCTTGATGTTTGATGAAAGGGCAACTAAACCGGGACAAATTGTTGGCAATTCAGATTCTGATCTTGCTAGAGATCAAGATTAGAGGTGCTCCCTCATAGGTTATGTATTTCAGCTTGTGGGTCTTGTGTTAGCTGGAGAGCAACCCTGCAACATGTAGTTGCTTTGTCTTCCAGAGAAGCTGAGTTCATGTCAGTGACAAAGACGGTGAAGGAAGCCATTTGGATGCATGGTTTTCTTGATGATTTTGGCAATGAAGTTGATCGTGTTGTGATTTGTGATAGTGAAAGTGTGATTCACCTTGCAAAAGATGAAAAGATCAATGAGAGAACCAAGCGTATTGATGTGCGCAAGTTTTTTCATTAGGCATCATGTGAGAGAGAAGATTTTGTATATTGAGAAGATTGGTACAAAATATGTTGAGCAAGGCGGTCCCAAAGGCCAAGTTTGGACTTGGTGAGCATTTGTGCATGCCTAAGCTAGCTCCCATGTGGAGCATTAGAGGCGGCGAGTATGTCACCTATTGATTTGTTCATATGGAGATAAATCTTTGGAGATTGGGGTTTTGGCATCATGAACCTTATTGTGTTTGTTCTATGGTTCAATCATCGCTGAGGTGGAGAATTGTGTTAACATTGAGGTGTTTGCTCTAGTTGCCAGCATAGAATCAGTATGGTTGTTAATTGCAATAGCTGCTCGGGAAGGATGGACTTTGCATCACATGGATGCGAAATTTGCATTTCTCAATGGATATCTAGAAGAGGAGGTGTATGTGAAGCAACCCATTGGTTATGTGAAGCAAGCAAGAGAGGAACACAAAGTATATAAGTTGCACAAGGCCTTGTGAGATTTGAAACACACGCCCAGAGCTTGGAACACTAAACTTCATCATAATTTGGTTTCACTTGAGTATAAAAGAGGAAGAGATACAAGTCATCTACTCACTGGTGTGTATGTCGATGATCTTTTGATCACATGTGCTAGTGAGAAGGAGATTCGGAGATTCAAGCTACAGATGAAGGATTTGTTCAAAATGAGTGATTTAGGCTTGTTGAGCTATTACCTTGGGATCGAGGTACATCAAAGTACAGATGGGATCAGTTTGTGCCAAGAGTCATATGCCATGAAGATGTTGGTGAACTACGGCATGAATGAGTGCAATCCTTCATAGACGCTCATGGAGGCTAGGCTCAAGTTGAGCAAGATGAGTAAAGCGCCAACCGTGGACTCAAAGATTACAAGAGTAGAGTATTGTGGGAAGCCTAAGGTGCCCATGGAGGCTAGGCTCAAGTTGAGCAAGATGAGTAAAGCGCCAACCGTGGACTCAAAGATTATAAGAGTATTGTGGGAAGCCTAAGGTGCCCATGGAGGCTAGGCTCAATGAGGGAGTCCTGGACTAAGGGGTCCTCGGGCGTCCGGCCTGTTATCTATGGGCCGGACTGATGGGCTGTGAAGACGTGAAGACTACGCCCGTGTCCGGATGGGACTCTCCTTGGCGTGGAAGGCAAGCTTGGCGAACAACTATGAAGATTCCATATTATGTAACCGACTGTATGTAACCCTAGATCCCCCCGGTGTCTATATAAACCGGAGGACTTAGTCCGGATAGGGGAGACTCAATACCTTAGTCATACATGCTAGACTTCTAGGGTTTAGCCATTACGATCTCGTGGTAGATCAACTCTTGTAATACTCGTATTCATCAATATCAATCAACTAGGACGTAGGGTATTACCTCCATCAAGAGGGCCCGAACCTGGGTAAATTGTGTCCCCTGTCTCCTGTTACCATCAACCTTAGACGCACAGTTTGGAACCCCCTACCCGAGATCCGCCGGTTTTGACACCGACACTCAAGTTGAGCAAGATGAGTAAAGCACCAACCGTGGACTCGAAGATTACATGAGTATTGTGGGAAGCCTAAGGTACTTGGTGGACACATGGCTAACCTAGGCTACTATGTTGGAATTGTGAGTAGATATATGAAGAACCCTACCACTGAACATTTGGTTATTGTGTTTAGGGGGGAGGGGGGTGAATTTAAGCCTCTGTGAACACATACTAAAAGTTAACGTTTTATGTCCAAGTCGCAAGTTTATGTTCCATGTATAAGAACATAAGTTTACATTCCAAGTCTGTATCACGTGCAAGTTTAGGCTTTGTTATGAGTCGTGGTACCTTCAATCTCTTAAGAGATAGAAGGCAAGTTTAAACCTGATCGATTTGTGATCAGGGTTGCATCATGTTGGGCAAGTATCATAGGCCATGTTGGACGTGAGGTCGGCTCTTTGAGCCCTATATAAGTGAAATAAAAAGCCCCGAAAAAACTGTGGGTTGAGCAGCCCAAAAACTCTTCTGTCTTTGTTCTTTGTTGTTTGATCTAGTGGCTACCACCTCTCGATACGATCCGTAAGCCAACAGTTTTCTCTACTCAACCAGCAGTGTGAGACTAAATTTACACATATGACATACGTGTCCTCACCAACGGCGTCCCCGGTCCACCCATCCAGCACCGTTGCGGACTGCAGCAGGGGGATCCCGTGTCCCCCATGCTCTTCCTCACGGTCATCGACACCCTCAACAACCTCGTATGCCGTGCGGCCAGCGAGGGGGTGCTGCAACGCCTGAATGCGCGCCACATGTCGTCAAGCGTCTCCATCTACACCGATGACGTCATTGTCTTCTGCCGACCGGACGGGCACGATCTTGCTGCCGTCCGCGAGCTGCTACGGGTATTTGGGGCGGCTTCGGGATTGCACACCAACTATGCCAAATGTGCGGCCTCCCCCATCCAGTGCACGGACGCGGACCGGGCCATGATCACCACGAACCTCGCCTGCCCGCTGCAAGACTTCCCCACCACCTATCTCGGGCTGCCGCTATCGGTCCGTAAAGTCAGCTCCACCGCTCTACAGCCCATCATCGACAAGCTGGAGCGCCGACTCTTGCCGTGGTGGGCATCCCTCATGTCGAGGGGCGACCGGCTCGCCCTGTGCCGTCATGTTCTCTCGGCCATGCCAACACACATCATGATTGCGATGGCCGTCAACCCGCCCATCCTCAAGCGCATCAACCGCTTGATACGCAACTTCCTCTGGTACGGCCGGAAGGACGCGAGCGGTGGCCACTGCAAGGTCAACTGGCGCCGGGTATGTAGACCCATCTCCCTCGGCGGCCTCGGGATCCCAGACCTCCAGCGCGCCGGCATCTCGCTGCGCGCCTGGTGGCTGTGGCAGCAAAGATCCGACGCCTCGCGGCGGTGGCAGCACCTGCACATCCCCCACTGCCCGGAGGTCCGGGCCATCTTCAGGGCTTTAACCTCTTGGTGCGTTGGCAGTGGCGAGTCCTGTCTATTCTGGGAAGACCACTGGTTGGACGGAAAAAGCATCTCCGAGATTGCGCCGTTGGTTTACTGCAGGGTGGCCAAACACCGGCGCAAGTCACGCACGGTTCGAGAGGGCCTGTTCAACCAGGCGTGGATCGGCGACATTCAAGGCGCCATGGGCGCGGCCATGACCGTCCAGTATGTCACGCTCTGGCGGCGCCTCAGGCACTTCAACCTGACTGACGAGGAGGACCGACTGTCGTGGCGATGGACTGAATCAGGGATCTACTCTGCCCGCTCCTGCTATCAGGCTCTTTTCGCCGGCTCCATCACCGACCCGCATTGGCGTATCACGTGGAGACCATGGGCTTCGCTTCGCATCAAATTCTTCGTATGGCTTGCTCTTCTGGGTAGGTGCTGGACTGCCGATCGCCTGGCACGGCATGGCCTTCCCCACGAGCCTCGCTGCCTACTATGCGATCAAGAACCGAAAACCATGCAACATATCCTGACGGGCTGCTCCTTCTCCCGCCAAACCTGGCATGAGGTGCTCTCGTGGTGCCGTTTCACCACCGCGATCCCTGCACCAGACGACGAGTTCGCCAGCTGGCTATCCATGGCCATCTCCAACACCTCGGCTACTCTTCGCCGCGGCCTCGCCTCCATTGCCGTCCTTACCGCTTGGCACCTCTGGAAACACCGGAACGGGTGCCTATTCGATGGCGACCAGCCTGCTGTGGGACGCGTAGTGCACATGATCCAGGAGGAGGCGCGGCTATGGGCGCGCGCCGGTGCCAAGGGCATGGCCCTCATCCTGCCAGAGACGTAGGCTCTGTCTGATCGGGCAGCACACCCCGTCGTCTGTGTGCCAAGGCTATTGATGCTGGCCATCCTTGCGCACGAGCTAACTAGCCCACCATTCATCTTGTAAGACCCACATGTATCGCTACTCTACCTATCAATGCAATGATACGCAAAGCTTTTGCGTATTCGCGAAAAAAAAAAGTCGAATGGTCTTTGAGATTTAAAGAAAATGCTAGACTGAGATACAAGATTTATATTGGGCCAAGGCGCGTAAAATCTAATAGCTTCTTCCTCCAAACAAAAAGAACTAAATCACGCATCAAGCTATGCATCCAGCGGTTCAGAAAAAGAAGCTACGCATCAGTAGAGAGTGCCGGCATAACTTTGATCAAAGATCGATCTAAAGAGCATGTGCACAAATGATGCTACACATGAAGAGTAGTAATAATAATCTTGCAGCAATGTGATAATGCGACCACGAGACATTTGCAAAACAAACGTATTCGTTAGATCGGCTAATTCCTAGACTAGCAAGCTAGTTCTTGATGTGCGCTGTAGTCGAGTTACTCCTTCCCTGGATCATACTCTCCCTGCTTAGTTCTCTTCATGCACTTCCTCCATCTTGCTCTGTCCCTGCTTCTTCTCTATGAGGAACTCCGTGAGACCCCGGAGCGCGACGTCAGGCTCATTGGTCCTCAGCAGCATCTCGGACACCTCGGCCGGCGTCACCTGCACCGCCATAAGCAGTTCCTGTATCTCCGGGAAGAGGGGGTGGTCGTCGACGAGGAAGTAGTTCCGGGCCAGAGTCTTGAATGCCTCCCAGCAGCAGTAGCCCATGTAGACGTGCATGTCCATGCGCCCCGGCCGCAGCAGCGCCGGGTCAAGCCGGTCCTTGTAATTGGTGGTGAAGACGATGAGGCGCTCCTCGCCACTGGTCGACCACAGCCCGTCGATGAAGTTGAGCAGCCCCGAGAGCGTGATCTGAGTTCGCCGTACGCACAAGTGAACATACGGACATTGAGATAGGTATATAGTACGTAATATGTTCACGCAGCAATGCAGGGGAAGAGCACGTCCGTAATTACCTCCGATTTGAGCTTGGGCGACGGCGTACCGTCCGAAGTTTCTGATGAGCCGCCGCCGTCTTCTTTGCAAGTCCTCGCCGGCGTCTTCCTCTCCTTGCTGTCCACCTCCCTTAACATGGCATCGCAGCAGCAGTCGATGTCCTCGATGACAAGGATGGACTTGTCGGACATGGTGAGGAGCAGCCACTGCAGCGTTGTGTTCTGCACGTGGCTGAGGTCGAGGTTCGTAGATGTTGTAGCGGAGGTGGTTGGCCATGGCGGCCACCAGGCTGGACTTGCCGGTGCCGGGCGGGCCGTAGAGAAGGTACCCGCGCTTCCACGCCTTGCCAATCCGCCGGTAGTGGTCCCTTCTGCTGGCGAACAGGTCGAGGTCGGCGACGATGGACTGCTTCAGCGCCGGGTCCATGGCGAGCGTGTCGAACGTGGCGGGGTGATGGTGGTGCAGCCTGAACCATGTTCGGCCCTCATTCATGCAGATCATGAGCGAACGCTCCCGCAGCCTCGTCTCCTCGGCCGTCCCCATGACGAAGGGCACGTACCTCTCCATGGCCATGTCTGTGTGCTTGGCGTCGAAGCTGAGCTTGAGCAGAAACTCGGCGGTGGCGGACTCCCCGTTCTTGGACTTCTTGTTTCCTCCTTCGCCGCCGTTTGTCTTGTGGTTGTGGACGGACGACCACATGAACTCGACGCCGTCGAAGACATCGACGGTGGAGTCCCCGGGCTCAATGAACAGGCGCTTCGTCCAGCTTTTGAGGCCGCCATCGTCCCTGGTCGCGGACAGCGTGAGCTCGAGACGGTGCATGGCGCGCGGGTCGAGCCTGGAGGACAGGTAGGTCCGCGCCGCGTCGAAGAGAAGATTCTCCTCGCGACCGCCGCCGCCGGTGTGGCTGCGAATGACGAGCGTTCGCCGCTCCTTGGCGCCCCATCCGAGGCGCGCGCGGAGCACGGACGCGGCCCAGCGCACTGCGGCGCGCAGCTCGTCCGGGAGGAGCTCACGCGCCATGCTCCGCGCCAGCACGGCGTACGCGGCGGCCGAGGCCGCTGAGCTGAGCGCCTTCCGGTACGCGTCCGCCGCCTTTCCGCCATAGGCACCCGTGCTGGCTGGTGAGAGGTCCATCAATGCCGCGGCCGCTGGTGGGAGTGGCTTCACGGTTTGAGGATTCGAAGCTGAGCTGAGCGACAGCGTGGGTGAGCCGGTGAGGTTGGTTTGCTTTTGACGGTTGCGCGCGTCAAGACTCAAAGAAGCTGGGTGAAAACTATGGGTGCAGTAATTGGTGGTGGTTGCCATGTGTACGCAGTGGTAGGACCCAAAAACCACCGTCTGGTCTGGTGACACTTGGTGCTGGATATGGATAAGTGGTGGAAATGACAGGCCCTTGGCTTGACCGACGACCAGAGCGTTGGTGCTTTAGAGGGCGAGACTGATCCACCGCACGATCTCAAACGGATATTTGGTTTGACTGGATTTTGTTTTTTTGGACGGCAATGGGTTCATATATGTCCGCGTTTGTCCGTTGGATCGTGGGTGTATCCAACATGCGGCCGCACCACAAATCATGTTCGGGTTGGATGTGATAGAAAAACAAAAAACAAACTTAAACAAAATGTCTAAAAAGATAAATAAACGCGGTTAAAAAAATTAAAACATATTTAAGGGTCATGGCCACAAAAGGGCCCAGTTTCACGGTCCACTTAAACGGCCCAAATCCATAATTTATATAAAACAAAACAAAAAAAGGCGCCCGCGCGTTCCTGCCGTCCCCGTCGTCGCCGTCTTCACTGGCCGCCGGTGTTGTTGTGGTTCCTAAGTCTGACAGTAGTGTAGGGGGGTAGGTATGGAGAGGCAATATCTTAGCTATGGAGTAGTTTTAGACACACGAGGTTTACGAGTTCAGGCCCTTCTTGGAGGAAGTAATGGCCCTACGTCTCGGAGCCCGGAGGCGGTCGACTGGATTATGTATGTATGAATTACAAGGGTGCGAACCCTTTACACTGAGGAGGGGGGTGGCTTATATAGAGTTCGCCAGGCCCCTCCCGCCCTCAGTTATGCAGGGCTTTAAGGTACATTAAGGTCGTGCGTTACTGATAACGCCACCAATAAAGTGCTATGATGACCATAAAAGCTACTTAATGACCAACCGTTAGCGAGCGGAGTGACTTTAGATCTCCTGGCCGTCGAGTGGTTGGATTGTGGTCGAGTGGTTGGCTTCATGGTCGAGTGTCTTCGAGTCTGTCGAGTGGAACACCTTCAAGTCGATTGAAAGGTGATTTCTTCTAGAGATGTCCTTGGGGAGGGTAGTTTGGACAGGTCCATGACCCTACCCTAGGTACATAGCTTCATCATTAACCCCCGAATGGATCGAGGTTTGAGTGGGGAAGGAATTGAGAACTTCTCCGACCCATTTTCCACGCCATGAGTATATCTTGTTTCGGATCAATGAACCTGAGGGATGACACCAACTTCTTTTTCAATCGCCTTGATCCATTCTTAGTTTTTTGTCGAGTGAGTTTCTTTACTTGAAAAGCTTCGAGTGACGGTGTGGAGGAGATCTTCCGTCTGACAAGTTGTTCTGCTGCCCGCGGATTTGCGTGGGATTCGAATTTTGGGAAGCGCGCGGGACGGGGGAGGCCGCAGTAATCGGATGGGATAGGGCGGAGCCGCCTCGATCTCCGCGCCACCTTTTTCGCCACGTATCGCGCGCGTGACTGTTGCGGGATTTGACAGGATCGTCCGGGCCTACCAGTCAGCCACTCGGAAGTAACCTCATATAAGGCGTCGGACCGGGGTTTCTTGAACAGTGCGTTCTCATTTCCTCTTCTCCTCTTCAGGCTTCTTCGTCGCGCTCGCTTCTCCGCCCGCCGCCGCTCCGTACGTGTCTCGCCGGCGACGATGGGGAAGGAGAAGACGGTGGCTCTGGAGCGGGCGAAGAAGGCGACGGCAAAGGCGAAGGGGAAGGCGACCAGTCGGGGTGGATCTTCCTCACGAGCCGGCCTGCCGAAGGGCTGGATCCAGGGCGACTGGATCCGCTCGACGATCCGCCAAGAAGACCTCGACGACCTAGCCGACGGAGGACTGATCCCCCGTGGATCGGCGTGGCTTCCGGGAAAGGAATCCGAGCCGCAACCTCGAGAGGGTGAGCGCGTTCTCCTTGCCACCCACGTCGACCGTGGGTTTTCCTTGCCTCCTCACCCTTTCTTTTGGGGATTTCTGAATTTCTTTGGGGCACAACTCCACCACTTCACTCCCAACACAATCGTGTATCTCGCTGCTTTCGTGTCTTTGTGCGAGAATTTCTTGGGTTGTCGGCCTCACTGGGGTCTTTTCAAGCACATTTTCACCTGTCGTTCTTAGACGGTGAAAAAGGCCAATCCGAGTGATGAGAGAACACAAGTGATTCAGATGTGTGGGGGTCTTGGTGTTCAGATGAGAGGAAAAAGTTTCTTTCCGGCCATGATTCTTCCCGACTCGGTCCGCGGATAGCAGTCGACCTGGTTTTACTGCAAAGACCAGCCGACGCCAGGGCAGTCGACTGGCCTCCCTCCTTTTACCATGGACCGAGTGAGGAAACCCTCCTCTTTGAAGGTGATCCCGGAGGAGAAGGTGCAAGTTAAGGTGCTGGTCGAACGAGTCCAGCTTATCCGTGATGGGGTCACTGGTATGGATCTCTTGGAGGTTTTCCTTCGGCGGCGCATCCAGCCTCTTCAAGCTCGAGACCATCCGATGTGGATGTATTCGGGTCTTGACGACACCACTCGGATTCACCCGGAGGAGGTCGATGACGACCCACTGGAGGGGTGGCTGTCGGGCATCACCGGAAACAAGGACAACCCTAGGGGAGCCTGGAGAGTTCCTCCATTCGACCAGTCCCATGAACTAGAAAAGGTCCAATTCTGAGCTTTTGATTATAATCTAAATTCACTCACGCAACTGTCTATACTGCGTCGACTGACTTTATTCTTCCTGCTTTCTTTCAGGCCCTTATCGAAATGTACTCAGTGCCCAACGGAGAGCAAGAGCAAGACCCGGAAGGAGAGGCGAGCGGCGGCGACAGTGGCGAATGGCATTCTGACGGAGAAGGGGACGAAGAAAGCAACGACTCAAGTGACGAAGAAGAAGTCGAGTCGCCTCCTCGCAGGGAGAGGCGATCCAAGCTTGACCAAGAACGACCGAGCGCCCGTGAAAAGGTGATTGCTCAGACTGCTCAGTCTTCAAAGCGTCCTCGGACATCTTCACCAACCCCAACTAAAAAGCGTCAAAGCATCCCAAAGTTGTAGAGCAGAAGCCTCGGAAGGCGTTGCCAAAGATTAAGATTGACATCCCCATCGCTTCTACGTGAGTGTCTCCCTTTGTATTCACTCGACGCTCCGTGCTATTTATTTTTTCTTGATTTAACCAGACGAACTTTGGAACTGGCAGCGCTGCTACTTCCGGGACCTCAGCTTACAGGGATGAGGATGAGGTAATGGAGGATGCAGTCACTTCCAATCTGGGTATGATTTCTGTCATTCTGTCTTTATTTGGTCGACTCAACTGCAATGTGTACCATTGGGTGATGTGATTTTGGCGATTGATCTTTGAACAGCTCCTAACATTATTGACCTCCCCGATGATGATGAAGAGCCTGAGAGGCCTTTGACGAGGAAAAATAGGAAACCTCCTGCAAGCAGGGTGCCACAGTCGACGCCGATGGCGGAACCAGTCGTTCAGGACGCTAGTGATGCCAATCGGGGTTCTCTTACCTTCGCCGTACCATTGTCGAGTGCCCTGCCTTCTTCGTTGACTGCTCAAGCTCCTGCCGACCCACCTTTAGTTTTTGCGATCCATCATGTCCCAGAGGACGAAGTGAATGCTGCCAAGGAAGCCATACGCCAGGCGGGCATTATGATGGAGAAGATGAAGGCGGTGCGGGACGCCAGTCAGGCCGCCTATGACGCTAGCTCGGCTCTCCAAAGCAATGTTCAGGTTAGTTGGTCACCGCTTGTTCTGTTAAGATATGCTATCTGAAGACTCTCTTTCCGAAAATCTTTGCATCTGTACACCCACTGGGTGTGTCGATTGAATTTCTGGACTAGTGGGGGCACGCTGAGTGCACCCACTGGGTGTAGTCCCCGAGACTACGGTGGACTGCTGGCAGTCGACTGTAGTCTTTGTATTTTGATTATTTCGCTTGATCTGGCCTGGCCGTGTCGAGTGTAAACCGAACCAGTGGGGGCACGCAAAGTGCACCCACTGGGCGTAGTCCCCGAGACTATGGTGGACTGCGGGCAGTCGACCATAGTCTTAGTATTTATTGTCTTTGTCGTTTTTCACTGTAAAATAACTTCCTCTCCCTGATTGCAGAAATCTTGTGATCTTGGAGCTCACTTTGCTGACTTGGAGAAACAACAGATTCAGCTAAACCTTGACTTGGAATTGGCCAAGACAGAGCTGCAAAAGGCCAAGGATGACGCCAATGGTAAGACGAGCTTGTCGACTGGTTTGTCTTAGGCTTGAGTACCCTTCTGCTCTTTCTGAATCAAGCACCATTTCTTTGCAAAAAAAATGAAACGAAGCTCTGGCGAAGAAGGATCAGGATTTGGTTGCTGCTCAAAAGAAAGCTGACGACAGAAACGCTCTGGCTGAACAGAAACTGGCTTCAGTCGGCCAATTGGAAGAAGAGAATGCCAAGATGAAATCTGCCCTGAACGAAGCCAACAAGGAGGTCACGTGCTTGAAGAAGGACAAGGTCAACCTGAACGAGAAGATGGAAGGCACCGCTCGCAAGAGGGACGATCTGGAGAGCTATCTGAGGAGCCTTGCCAAGAAGTTGTTCATCAAGCTTGAAGGTATACATTTTGTTCCGACTGATGTTTTTTTTGTCGACTCAGCATACGAAAATTAACTTATCCTTGGATCGTGAATGCAGAGTTTTGCCAGAACTTCGAGGAGGAGACTGGTCGGATTGAGCCAGGTTTGGACCCCATCAACTCTCCCGTGAAAGATGAAACTGCCATGAATCTGCTCCGACTGGAATCCCGCATCGACGGTGTTGTGGACTACTTGGCTCGACTGAAGGTCGCCACATCACGGATCGACACGGCACTTTGGCCAGGGGCCACTCTCCAGAATGATCTCGAGTCTCTGATGACTCGACTTAACGAGATCCCTGGTCGAGTGCAGGAGTGGAAGAAATCTTCTGGCCGGTGTGGTGCTGATGTGGCTCTGTCTTTGGTTCGTGTCCACTGCAAGGAGGTGCGACAAGATAAGCTGGCAGCAATCAAGGTCGCCAACACCCAGAGGCATGACTTCCGATCTTTTATGGAGACTTTTATTGCTGCAGCCACTCAGATCGCCAACGGTGTCGACCTGGACGAGTTCGTCGAGCCTGCCAGTCCTCCTCCTGCGGAGTGAACAAACTTTTATGCCCACCTTAAATTTGTCTCGGAATGCCGAGTGGTTTTTGTAACCGTTAAACTCTTTCGGGCTGAATGCCCGAGCACTTCGATCTGCGGTCTGGAACCTTTAGGATTTATCTGAACTTGATTTATCGTTGAATATCTTCATGAATTCTCCGTCGAGTGGAACTCGTTCTTCACTCAAGACAACTTTTGTATTTGTGGCGCAACTCCGAAGGAGAAGGTAGCAGTCGACCTGCACCTCGTCATCCTTGCGGGTCGGGATGGAGCGCACGTTGCATTTGTGGCGAAGCTCCGAAGGAGAAGGTGGCAGTCGACCTGCACCTCGTCGTCCTTGCGGATTGGGATGTGTTTCGTACTTAGGCGAGTACTGGACTGCAGCTAAGCCTCCGAGTGGGAGGGTCGCTCTCCACTCGGTAGGATTTTTCAAACTTAGGTGAGTACTGGACTGCAGCTAAGCCCCCGAGTGGGAGGCTGGCTCACCACTCGGTAGGATTTTCAAATACTTAGGCGAGTACTGGGACTGCAGCTAAGCCCCCGAGAGGGAGGGTCGCTCTCCACTCGGTAGGATTTTCAAATACTTAGGTGAGTACTGGACTGCAGCTAAGCCCCTGAGTGGGAGGGTCGCTCTCCACTCGGTAGGATTTTTCAAACTTAGGCGAGTACTGGACTGCAGCTAAGCCCCCGAGTGGGAGGCTGGCTCACCACTCGGTAGGATTTTCAAATACTTAGGCAAGTACTGGACTGCAGCTAAGCCCCCGAGTGGGAGGGTCGCTCTCCACTCGGTGGGATTTTTCAAACTTAGGTGAGTACTGCACTGCAGCTGTCAGATTTCGGGTTCCGGCAGACCCTTGAGGTTCGAACTCTGGGGTGCGCGCGGAGATTTCGCCTCCTACCTACCTGCACCCCTCCGCCATGCTAGATCTAAACTAAGGAAAGAACAACACAAGAGACACAGGGTTTATACTGGTTCGGGCCACCGTTGTGGTGTAATACCCTACTCCAGTGTGTGGTGTGGTGGATTGCCTCTTGGGCTGATGATGATGAACAATACAAGGGAGAACAGCCTCGCGAGGGTCTGTTCTTGGCTGGGGCGATGAACTGCTCGGAGGAGTTCAGTCACCTTTTTCTCTCTCTCTCTGCTTTCCTCCAACTGTCCGACCCTGATTTCGACCCCAGCTTGTTTCTGGGTTGGCTGATTCTCGATCCCTCTACCCTGGGGGTGGCTAGTCCTATTTATAGAGGCCCTGGTCCTCTCCCCAAATATTGAGCGGGAAGGGAGCCAACAATGGCGGGCTAATTTGAAGGGGGACAGCAAGTATCAGCTATCCTGACAAAAGCAGTCTTCGCCTGTGCAAAGCTCTGGTGATGACGCCGTCTTGGGCTCCACGGTGACCTCCGTCTCGTAGTCCTCCTGGTCTTGGTCTCGTTGCACCGAAATGGCAACCTTTGCCTGATGCCTCGGTACTCCGCGGCTGCGCTTGCCCCCTTTGCACCAAAGAGGGAAGGAGGACGCTGCGCGGGCTGCCACCCGCCTGGCGCCCTGAGTCGTCACGGCTTGCATCACGGGCATCTCGTGAGGTACCCCGCCTTGATCTCTCTGCCTCCTCGTGAGCCAGCCTAATGAGGCCGTGCCTGAGGAAGCTCCGCGTCGTCCGCCCCGCGAGGCTTGGCCCCTCGCGAGGGTCTTGGGTTTGTGTTGGTGAAGATGGGCCGTGCTGGGGCCCCCTTTGAGCCACGCCGCAGCCGCAGGCAGGCAAGTCTGGGACCCCCGTTCCAGAACGCCGACAGTAGCCCCGGGCCAAGGCGCGCCCGGGGCTTGGCGTGCAGGGAGGCAAGGGCAAGAGCGAAGCGCCGCGGGCCCTAACAGCCTGCGGCCTTGGGCGCCGCGTGGCGGTTGATTGGACGTGGGCGGCACTGTTCCCCCACGCCCTCCTTATCTTTGCTGTGCTAGGCGGACCCGCAGTCGTACACAGCCGTTCCCCTTTTATTGCTCGAGCGCCCTCTGTCCTTCCTCCGCTCGAACTCCGGTTTCTGTTTTCAACTCAATCTCGAACCTCCCCCCCTCCCATCGCCATGGCTCCGAAGAAGAAGGGGAGAGGGAAGAAACCCGTATCTCTGCCTTGCCTGCCGCCGTTGGCGGCCCCGCCGAGGGCTTGGGCAAGGTCAGCTTGGCTCTGGCCACCATCTTCAATGAATGCGGGAGGACGACGGCCTGGCCCGCGTCCCACTTCTCCATCGACAGGACAGCCACGAGGTCCCGTATCTTGCCCGACACCCTGTGGGCGGGTCTGGTTCCCCCTTTTCCCGATTCTTCAACGCCGTGCTTTCCCACCTATCAGATCCACATGATGCATCTGGGTCCTGAATCCATCACCCCTCCTTTCGGTCTTCGCCTTTGTTTGCAAAGCTATGTGGGCATCCCTTTTCGGTTGCCTTGCTGCGCCACTTCTTCTCGTTGCATCTGTTGACCTACCCAATGCTGGGCTTGCATGAGCTTCGTTGCCGCCCTGAGACGGCGGCCTCTGGGATTGACTTCAAACTCCCATGCCCGCGGTTGGTTCCCGCGAGCGGTGGTGTTATGTGGACGCAGGGGTGCCCAGCCCCTGCTACTGGAGAGACCTTCACCTGCCAGTCCCCAATTCGGCTGGGGCCAGGAGACGCTTGAGAGCCCCCGCAAGTCTTCGTCTGGCAGCCGCTTCACGCTCTTGAGGTCGCTGCGCTGACAGCCGCCCAAGGTGGTGAAGGAGTTCCTTGCTATGCCGCGTTGCTCCTCTTCAACGCCACTCTCGCCGGATGTGGGCCTTCCGTGGGTGCGAGGATCGTATGAGGCTCCAGGAAGAGGACCTGACTCCTGAGTGCTGAGGACGGCGCTCTTGACCCTGGCTGGGGACCCCAACCCCGGCAGCGTCCGGCAGGGAGGGGCCTTGCTGTACCTCTGCCAGAGCAGGGCGACTTTGTGAAGCAGATGCCTATCTTTGATGAGTGGGGGCCGCGCCCCGCCGGCCTTCAGGGGCCTCGCGAGAACCCAGTGGTGGTGACTGCCCTTCCAGTCGGCCAAGGCGACTCTTCCTCGAGTGGCGGAGCAGGGAGGCACGAGGCGCCAGAGGCCGAGGGGGCTCCCGGGCGTGACAGCGCCGGCGAGGCTCATGAGGAAGCAGCTCTTGGGGCCCGTGCCGCTGAGGCTGAGGGTGGCGAGCAGCTGCCCTCAGTGCCTGCGACTGGGGCCCCTAAGGCTCCAGCTGCGTCTCTTGGGGAGGCGATTGGCAGCACACATCGGGCAGGCGCCTCTGCCGCAGGTCGCCTTGCCGCTCCGTCTTCATCGAAGGTTGATCCATGCGCCCAACTCTTGGGCCGCTTCCGCGTGAACTTCGAGGCTCTCCGGAAGAGAAGGGAGGCCCTGGGCGACGATTACCCTTGTCGCCTGCTGAGCGTAGAAGTACTTCACCCACTGATGAGTAAAGCCTTCTCCTTTCCCGGCTCCCGATCCTCCTGTTACTTGTACTGACCCTTGCTCCGCAGGCCCCTTCCAGCCGAGCTTGCGGAGACAGCTGAGGAGCCGTCCCCCTTGGCTTCTCCCCCTCCACCGTCCTCGAGCGCTCCGAGCAGCGGAGCCCTTATGGTGAGGGCGATCGAAGAGGCGAATCATCCTGAGGCGCACCGTGGCCCCGCGCACCTCGCGATCCTCCTTCGCGGGCCTTCTCGTGGCATAGCCAGCCTGCCATGGGCCTCTCGCCTGGTCGTGGACTGCGATTGGCTGAGGCGCTTCCTGCGCTCTTCTCCTGAGGACGGGCTGGCCCCAGGCCGGGCTTCTGACGCGGCGTGCCGGCCGTCGCGAGGGTGCCAGCCCCCAGCCCCCGCCCGGAGGGGGAGTGCTGACTCGCGGCCCCCGGCGCTTGCTTGGAGCGGATGACGGTGTGGAAGACGTGCTCGAGCGCGCTCGGGAGTCTCGCGCTTTCCGCCAAGTATTCCTTCGAAGGGCGGCTGACGCAGTGAACCTGCTTGGCGAGGAGCTTGCTGATGAGGACGTGCGCCTTGAGACTGAGGGCCTGCGCCTGGCTGCAGAGAGGCGCGAGCTGGAGGGCGCCACCGCCCTTGCGCGCCGCCAGCGTGATCTTGATGAAGCAGAGGCCAAGGCGTCATTTGTGGCCTCTCGGGAGGCCCGGTCTCGGGCCGCTGAGGAGGCTCGGGAAGCTGACCAGCGGCGAACGACTGCGGAGGAGCGGGCTCAGGAGCTTCTGGCCTGGTGCCACTCGCTGGAGGAGCAGGTGGAGCTGCGCGAGGCAGCCCTCGCGTCGATGAAGGTGGCCTCTGGCGACTCAGCAGAGCTCCAGAAGCGTGAGGAGGCGCTGACGCTGGAAGCCGCCGAACGTACCCGCGAGTACGAGCGTCTGGAGACGAGGGAGCGCTTGGTGACGCAGGCGGAGGATGATGTTGCTGCACAGGAAGCCCGCGTCCTGGAGGAGGTCGGACGTCGGTGTGGCGATGGCGCATTTGAACCCGAGCACGAGTTCGAAGAGAAGCTGGGGTTGATCCGGGCCGAAACTGAAGGCAGGACTGCCACCTTGAGGGACAAGCTGGAGGAGGCGGTGAGGTGGCGCGAGGTGAGTTAACCACCTCCCAGGCTGAGGTGCTCCTTCTTTGCCAGCGGGTGCAGGAGGCTGAGGCCGTCGCGCGTCAGAATGCGGACGAGATACGTCAGCGGGTGGATCTTGGAGCATGAGCACGGCCCCATGCTCACCACTCTCTGGGAGAGAGCCACGCGGCCTTGGGCAACATCTGCGAGGAGGCCGTCGGTGAGCCACACGCAATCAACTACGCGGGCAATCTCCAGTTCTTCGCTGATGTGGTGACACAGCTGGAGGCGCGGTCGACCAGGGCTGACAGGTTGGTGGAGGAGAGGAGCCGCGCCCTGCTCAGGCGCGCCTTTTCCCGCGTCTTCAGTCACCTCCGGAACATGGATCCCCATTTTGATTTTGATGCCGCCATCGCCCCAGTCCCCCAGGCTATCCGAGGTGACCTGGCGCACTGGGTGGAGGACACTATGGACGCTCTTATCAGGGCCTTTGCCTCAGACAAAGATGATGCGATCGTGGTGGCCGATGAGGGCGGCGCGATGGGCGGCCCTGACGCCGCTGGCGGCGACGCGAACAGCGATGGCAAGTTCAGCGGCGCCAGCAACGGCCCAGGTGATGCTCCTGAGGACGCATTGGGGGATTCGTCCGACTGACTGTACATCGTTCCTGCTTCCTTACCCTGCATGGATAGAACTCAGGTTTTGGCCTGATGACAGTGAGAGCATTTTGGAGGGGGGGCCCTCATGTAAAACTTGTGTTTATCGTATCAGTAGAAGCCACGTCGCCCATGCGCCCACGCCAAGTGGCTGGCTTAAGCGACGCGCTGGTCGGCTAGTATACCTTTGTTCCACGCTGGCCCTGAGGCAGCCCGCGGGGGTTGTGGTGTCCTAAGTGTCCCCTGATTGAATCCGTAGGATCTACAGTAAAACACCCTCCTGAGAGGACGCGGCGACGGTAGTCTGGGCTGCGCGCAAGCTAGGCCTGACCCGGCTCGCGAGGGGCTCGCGAGGGGGGGCTGAGGCGAAGTGGTAACCAAAACGCGAGAAATTGCTCGAACGAGACTAAGCACCCCTTCCCCGAACACACGCAAATCTCAAATTCGAATCCAACTTGAATCCAGCGGGGGAAAGCGACAACCAAAGGGAAGAGCAACGAAAGCAAACAAAAGGCCGCGTCCGGCACCTAGTCTAGTCTTGGACGTCTTCTCACCAGCGCGGAGCTAAGTGCTGCCACTGGGCGTGGGAGGGAGCCCCAGGGCCTGAGGCCGGCACCCCTGAGACTCCGGGGCGTGTACAGCCCCACTCATTATTACGTGAGAGTGTCACGGGGCGGCGAGCTTCACAGGCACTGGGCCTTCTTCACAGGTACTGGCCTTGCTTCATATCGCCAGATGAGGGCCCCGCCTTGCGCCACACTCTAGTGCCATCAACGACGACCGGAAACCAGGACGCCGCCGATGGGGTAGAGCGGTCGCCAGCGGTTCCCCCGACGACCACGGGTCCTCCGCCGGGGGCAGGCCCTGAGGCACCTCCCCAGCGGAGGGCCTACCTCCTGAGAACACCTTGCTCCGAACGCCGCGGTGGTGATGTCGAATCCCTGCCCCTCTCCTGCAGCCCCCTGCGCCCTCCTCCGAGGGGTAGGAGGCTGTGGGAGCGGGGCAGCTGCCGCTTGGCAACCTGCACCTCCTGCGATCCATGGTTAGCGTATGCCTGCTGAAGAATTAGCGGTACCCGATAATCGTCGCTTCCAGCGTGCCCAGTGGGACCGTCCCAAGACTCCTGGAAAGGCTCAGCTTCTGGCGCCTCGTCCCCCCGGCTCAGGCTGAGGAGCGAGCCTGGCTCACCCTCGTGTGAGTGTCCTCGATCCATCATGAGGGGCACGTATTCCTCTGGCGCCGCCACCCCGAAGGCCACGCCGTAGTGCTCTGCGCGCCACGCGGTCCTTCCTGATGCGCCTATCATGGGGTGGCAGCGCGGCTGTCCACTGGGGCCGCGGGTCGCGTCGAGCCTTCTTCTTCGCGACCAGGAGCGGGGGCTGCGCCGCCGCGGTCCGGTGCTGACAGCCTCGCTGGTTTGGAGTAGCCTTGGAGCCCGCGGGCGCGCGCGGAGCCCCCGCGCGGGCCGCCCTGGGTTGGAGATGGGAGCTGGGTGCAGAAGGGGTGAGCCCCCGAGGCGGCGAAGCCCAGGAGCTCTGCCACCCGCTCCAGCAGCACGTCGCGGCCGCCCTCCAGCAGTCTGCACTGCAGCAGCTCTCGGGCCACCGTGAGCGCGGCCCTCGAGTTCGCTTGCTCCCGGCGGGTGTACGGTGTCGTGGTCGCGGCGTGATTGGAGGCCCTTGCTGCCGACCGCGCCTGCCGCGGTGTGAGAGCTGTCGAAGCCTGTCCGCGTCGCCGCGGCCCGCAGCGCCCTGCGGACCGCGAGCTGCCTGGGGCACGGGGTCGCCCGAGGCGAGCGGCTCTGCGCGGGCGGGCCATGCCGCCCATGGGTCTGGGTTGCCCTCCTGGTCGCCGGGCATGGTGATGACGACGCGACGGGGCACGGAGCGGTGGAAGACGAATTCCGGCGCACCCCTACCTGGCGCGCCAAATGTCGTGATTTCGGGTTCCGGCAGACCCTTGAGGTTCGAACACTGGGGTGCGCGCGGAGATTTCGCCTCCTACCTACCTGCACCCCTCCGCCATGCTAGGATCTAAACTAAGGAAAGAACAACACAAGAGACACAGGGTTTATACTGGTTCGGGCCACCGTTGTGGTGTAATACCCTACTCCAGTGTGTGGTGTGGTGGATTGCCTCTTGGGCTGATGATGATGAACAATACAAGGAAGAACAGCCTCGCGAGGGTCTGTTCTTGGCTGGGCGATGAACTGCTCGGAGGAGTTCAGTCACCTTTTTCTCTCTCTCTCTCTCCCTGCTTTCCTCCAACTGTCCGACCCTGATTTCGACCCGAGCTCATTTCTGGGTTGGCTGATTCTCGATCCCCTCTACCCTGGGGGTGGCTAGTCCTATTTATAGGGGCCCTGGTCCTCTCCCCAAATATTGAGCGGGAAGGGAGCCAACAATGGCGGGCTAATTTGATGGGGACAACAAGTATCAGCTATTCCTGACAAAAGCAGTCTTCGCCTTGTGCAAAGCTCTGGTGATAACGCCGTCTTGGGCTCCACGGTGACCTCCGTCTCGTAGTCCTCCTGGTCTTGGTCTCGTTCACCGAAATGGCAACCTTTACCTGACGCCTCGGTACTCCTCGGCCGCGCTTGCCCCCTTTGCACCAAAGAGGAAAGGAGGACGCCGCGTGGGCTGGCACCCGCCTGGCGCCCTGAGTCGTCATGGCTTGCGTCATGGGCACCTCGCGAGGTACCCCGCCTTGATCTCTCCGCCTCCTCGTGAGCCAGCCTGACGAGGCCGTGCCTGAGGAAGCTCCGTGTCGTCCGCCCCGCGAGGCTTGGCCCCTCGCGAGGGTCTTGAGTTTGTGTTGGTGAAGATAGGCCGTGCTGGGCCCCCCTTTGAGCCACGCCGCAGGCAGGCAAGTCTGGGGACCCCCGTTCCCAGAACGCCGACAGCAGACTAAGCCCCCGAGTGGGAGGCTGGCTCACCACTCGGTAGGATTTTCAAACACTTAGGCGAAACGGGTTCGCAGCTAAGCCCCGAGTGGGAGGCTGGCTTGCCACTCGGTAGGATTTTCAAACACTTAGGCGAAATGGGTTCGCAGCTAAGCCTCCGAGTGAGAGGCTGGCTCACCACTCGGTAGGAAATTATTTTTACAAACTTAGGCAAAATGGATTCGCATCTAAGCCACCCACTGGAGGATTTCTCACGCAAACAAAAACAATAACAATCATTGGGAAAATTATAACGCTCTTGTCTTTGATAAATAAACTACATAAGTTTTTCTTATTACATCTCATCCGAGTGAGAATTCAAGTATAAAAGGGGCGGAGCAGCTCGGCATTCCAGGCTCGTGGCTCATCAATCTGGCGATCGACATTATAGAGGTGGTACGCTCAATTGTGGAGGATTGTGGTGACTATGAAGGGACATTCCCAAGTAGGAGCGAGTTTGTGTGGTTTCTGTTGATCCACTCGGAGGACCAAGTCTCCTTCTTGGAAGGCTCGACTCTTCACATTTCTGGCATGGAATCGACGCAAGTCTTGCTGATAGATGGTCGATCGGATCATGGCCATTTCTCTTTCTTCTTCCAGGAGGTCGACTGCGTCCTGCCGGGCTTGTTCTGCTTCATCTTCGGAGTAGAGCTCGACTCGGGGTGCGTTGTGAAGCAGGTCACTCGGCAAAACTGCTTCGGCTCCGTGGACCAGAAAGAATGGGGTTCTTCCAGTCGATCGGTTCGGGGTTGTCCTCAATCCCCAAAGAACTGATGGAAGCTCGTCGACCCATGCACTTGCTGCGTGCTTGAGATTGCGCATTAGTTGGGGTTTCAGTCCTTTGAGAATTAAGCTGTTTGCTCTTTCCGCTTGTCCATTCGACTGGGGGTGAGCGACTGAAGCGTAGTCGACTCGTGTGCCTTGAGAGGCGCAAAAGGCTCTAAATTTGTCAGAATCGAAGTTTGACCCATTGTCAGTGATGATGCTGTGTGGAACTCCATATCTGAATATCAACTCTCTGATGAAACTGATAGCAGTGCAAGCATCAAGATTCTTGATAGGCTTAGCTTCAATCCATTTGGTGAACTTGTCGACTGCTACTAGCACATGAGTGAAGCCGCTCTTGCCCGTTCTCAGTGGTCCAACCATGTCCAGTCCCCAAACAGCGAAGGGCCAGACGAGTGGAATGGTTTTCAGGGCTGACGCGGGTTTGTGCGACATATTGGAGTAAAACTGACATCCTTCACATTTGTCGACTATCTCTTTCGCCATTTCATTCGCCCTTGGCCAGTAGAATCCCGCTCGGTATGCTTTAGCCACAATGGTCCGAGAGGACGCATGATGACCACAGGTCCCCGAGTGGATATCATCAAGGATTATCTAACCTTCTTCTGGTGTTATACACTTCTGACTGACTCCAGTCGCGCTTTCTCTATACAACTATCCCTTTATGACTGTAAAGGCCTTGGATCGACGGATGATTTGTCGAGCCTCTTCTTCGTCCTCCGGGAGTTCTTTCCTTAGGATGTACGCGATGTACGGTACCGTCGAGTCGGGAGTGATGACCAAAACTTCCATGATCAGGTCGACCACAGCTGGAACTTCAACTTCAACCGGATCCGTGGCACTTTTTGGCTGCGGGGCTTCTTCAGTGAAGGGATCCTCCTGAACTGATGGTGTGTGGATGTGTTCCAAAAACACATTGCTGGGAATGGCTTCTCTTTTGGAACCTATTTTCGCCAAATCATCAGCTACTTGATTTTTCATCGGGGTATGTGATGAAGTTCTAACCCCTCAAATTTCTTCTCCAACTTTCTCACTGCATTGCAATAACCAGTCATGGCCGGACTTCTGATGTCCCACTCCTTCATCACTTGATTAACCACCAAATCTGAGTCGCCATAGACCATGAGGCGACGGACGCCAAGTGAAATGGCCATGCGCAACCCATATAAAAGTGCTTCATATTCTGCTTCGTTATTGGAGGAATCAAAGTGGATTTGAAGAACATATCTGAGCTTATCTCCTCGGGGGGAGACCAATACTACCCCAGCACCGAAACCATTCAGCATTTTGGAACCGTCGAAGAACATGGTCCAATGCTCCGAGTGAACCTGAGTCGGCAGTTGTTGTTCAATCCACTCGGCGACGAAATCTGCTATTGCTTGGGACTTGATAGCTTTCTTTGCCTCAAACTTGATATCTAGAGGAAGGAGTTCAATCTCCCATTTTGCCACTCGACCAGTTGCATCTCTGTTGTGCAGGATCTCTGACAATGGAGCGTCGCTGACGACTGTAATGGAATGATCAGAGAACTAGTGAGCAACCTTCTTTGTGGTCATATAAATCTCATATACAAGCTTCTGATAATGAGGATATCTTTGCTTCGATGGGGTCAAAACTTCAGAAACATAATATACTGGGCGCTGAACTTTGAAGGCTTTTCCTTCTTCTTACCGCTCGACCGTAAGTACCATACTGACGACTTGTCCCGTGGCTGCGATGTAAATCAGCAAAGGCTCTTTGCTGATTGGGACAGCAAGCACTGGCTGGGTGGAGAGCAGAGCTTTGAGCTCTGCAAACGCTGCATCAGCTTCAGGAGTCCACTCGAACTTGTCTGACTTCTTCATCAATCGGTAAAGAGGCAATGCCTTTTCACCGAGACGAGAGATGAGTCGACTTAGAGCGGCCAAGCAACCAGTAAGCTTCTGGACGTCGTGCACTCGTACAGGACATTTCATCCGGAGTATAGTATCGACTTTTTCTGGATTGGCGTCGACTCCCCGTTCGGAAACGAGAAAACCGAGTAACTTTCCACCAGGAACTCCGAATGTGCACTTTGATGGATTAAGCTTGATATCATACCTCCTGAGGTTGGCAAAGGTTTCAGCAAGGTCAGTCAGCAGGTCGGAACCCTTCCGTGACTTGACCACAATATCATCCATGTATGCTTCCACATTCCGACTGATTTGAGTGAGCAAACACTTCTGAATCATCCTCATGAATGTGGCTCCGGCATTCTTGAGGCCGAATGGCATGGTAACATAACAGAAGCACCCGAATGGAGTGATGAAAGCTGATTTGATTTCGTCAGGTCCGTACAGACGGATCTGATGGTACCCGGAATAGGCATCTAAAAAAGACAGTCGCTCACATCCCGCAGTCGAGTCGACTATCTGGTCGATGCGGGGGAGAGGAAAATGATTTTTCGGGCAAGCCCGATTGATATGTTTAAAGTCAATGCACATGCGAAGTGACTTGTCCTTCTTGGGGACCATGACAACATTGGCGAGCCACTCGGAGTGGTAAATCTCTCGGATGAACTCCGCTGCTAAGAGCCGAGCCACCTCCTCACCAATAGCCTTTCTCTTCTGGACGGCGGACCGTTGGAGATGTTCTTTGACGGGTTTCACTTTTGAGTCGACTCGTAGGCGGTGCTCAGCTAGCCCCCTGGGAACACCCAGCATGTCAGAAGGCTTCCATGCGAAGATGTCCCAGTTCTCACGGAGGAACTGGATGAACGCTTCTTCCTATTTGGAGTCGAGTGTTGTTGAGATATGAGTCGGAGCAGCACTGGGATCGGTCGGGTGAATGTGAACCAGCTTCGTTTCACCAGACGACTGAAAAGCTGATTCTGTAGCGGGCTTCTTGGCTCGCAACAAATCACTCGGGTCTGCAGTCTTCTGGTACTCCTGCAGCTCCACCACTGCCATCTGAGTATCAACGATCTTTGAGCCTTTCTGAAAACACTCTTACGCTTTCTTCCAATTGCCTGTAACAGTGATCACACCTTTGGGACCAGGCATCTTCAATTTGAGATACACATAACATGGTCGAGCCATAAAGCGTGCGTAAGCTGGCCTGCCCAAAATAGCGTGATAAGCACTCTGGAAATCCACAACTTCGAACGTTAACTTTTCTTTGCGGTAATTCTTGGAATCACCGAAAACCACATCAAGAGCAATTTGGCCGAGTGACTCAGCCTTCTTCCCAGGAATGACTCCATGGAAACTCATGTTGCTAGTACTGAGTCTGGACATCGGAATGCCCATCCCTTTCAACATCTCAGCATACAGTATGTTCAAACCACTGCCACCATCCATCAAGACTTTGGTCAGTCGAGTGCCTTCAACAACTGGGTCGACCACCAAAGCTTGCCTCCCAGGGGTGGCAATGTGCGTTGGGTGATCTGACTGGTCGAATGTGATGGCAGTCTGAGACCACTTCAGATAACCGGGTGTCGCCGGAGCTACCATATTCACCTCACGGTTGATAACTTTCAGTCGACTTTTGCTTTCAACATCAGCAAAAATCATCAAGGTGGAATTGACCTGGGGGTATCCATCATCACTGTCTTCCTTGTCCTCAACTTTGTCCGACTCCTTTTCCTTATCTTTGGGCTGTTTGCCCTGGAACTGCTGGATCAAGAGCCGACACTGTCGAGTGGTATGTTTCGGGTAAATGAGCTTACCCTGTTCATCTTTCTTAGTGTGGATGTGACATGGCAAATCCAACACAACATTTCCGTCTTGGTCTTTAACTTTCTTGGGGTTCCAAGGCCCTTTGGGTTTCCCCTTAAACTTTCCTTGAGTTACAGCCAAGGCTTCCCCAGGAGCAGCTGGCTCGGCTTTCCACTTCTGTTTCCGATTGGAATTTCCTCCTCCGGTTTCTTGGGCGACTGACTTGTGCTTGCCACTCCGGAGTCGATCCTCATCTTCACCATTAGCGTACTTGGTGGCAATCTCCATCATCCGATTCAGAGGCATGTCTCCGGTTCGACCGAATTTCAGATTCTGTTCTCTGTACTTGAAGCCTTCTTTGAAGGCACAGACTGCTTGGTGATCAGGCACATTCTCTACCGTGTGATGTAACATGATCCATCTCTGGATGTAATCCCTCAAAGTTTCAGTCGGCTTCTGCACGCAAGACCGCAGTTCCGTCAACCCTGCCGGTCGCTTGCATGTTCCTTCAAATGTGGTGACAAACATTCGAGCGAGATCTTCCCAAGTGTAAATGCTGCTGGGTGCTAACTGATTCAGCCATGCTCTGGCCGAGCCCTCCAACATGAGAGGCAGGTGCTTCATGGCCACTTCATCATTGCCACCACCAATCTGGACAGCCACTCGGTAGTCTTCAAGCCAAGTATCGGGCTTGGACTCACCAGTGAACTTACTGACTCCAGTCACCAACCTGAAGTTGGGAGGAATCACAGCGGCCCTGATGGCTCTACTAGAGCACTCTGGCCCCGAAACATGTACTCTGCTGCTGGTAGGTGCATCTCTGTCGTGACCTTCTCGGTGAGCTCTGTTCCTGTCGACCAAACCTTGAACGAGAATGGATCTCGCATCAAAGCCTGGTTCCCTGGGGTCGACTGGAATCCTTCGCCCAACACTAT
>NC_053023.1:363070020-363095930 GCF_003073215.2 Triticum urartu
AACCACCATGATAGTTAAATAAAATTTATTCCTTTGCAGTAGGGAAAAATTGGCTTTACGCAAAACTGTAACCATAGAGCTTTCCACCAGCCATATATGCATGTAGTATAGCATGTTTTTGTTCACTACTCTCTATGTGTTACATTGCCAGCATATTCCATGTGCTGACCCGTTTTCGGGCTGCAACATTCATGTTGCAAACTTTTCAGACGACGAGTAAGGAGCCTTAGGTCGTGGTTCTATACTCAGTGATGTCGTTGGAGTTGATGGACTCACTTATCTTCCAAGCCTTCCGTTGTTATCATTATTAGATGGCCTTAAGCCATATTATTTGTAATAAGTTCTCTTTTGAGACACTCGATGTAATAAGTGTGTGATTGCTACTCTGTTATAAATCCTTCAAGTGTTGTGCGTGTCAGCATTACTGATCTAGGGACGACACTGAAGCACAGAGATCAGACTATTTGAGGTCTGGTCGCTACAAGATGCTATCAGAGCCAGGTTGACTGTAGGACACGACCACTAAGATAAAGACCTAGATCACCACTCTCTTCTCATTTCCGACTTCTCATCTTTTCTACTCTTTTAGGATGGCGGATGCAAGAAACAAGTTCACGCAACCGGATGAAGATACACCCTTTGGACGCCACCTGAAGGAAGTCACTAAGTACCTGAACATCGGAGTACCAAGCTTCACCGGGACCTACAACGCCACTTTACCTGAGGAGGTGCGCTGGATGATTCCAGTTCAAGTTCCAGGAAGGACGTTCGCGCCAGTCACCGAGCCCATAGAGTTTTCCTTTGATGCACCAACCTGGAGTCTAAGAAAGAGCATGGCAGCCCACATCACCATGGGACGTATTGGAGAAGTTTACCGCAATGATCTCAAGGATAGTATCTACCAGATTTGTGGGCGCCGAGATGAGCAATGGGAGATGATCATCACCAAGAAGGATAGATCAATCACAACTTTTATCCAGGAGTTAAACCAGCACATTCGACGTCAGGAGAACCAGATGTGCGCAGGCATGACAGATCTGAAGAAGGCAATGACAAGAATCACAGAGCTGGAGGAAGAACTCAAGGCTACCCACGAAGACTATATGGAGGAAATCGAAGTATTAGTGGAGAAGAATGACGACCTGGCCAGGAAGCTAGGAGTTTTCATGGGAAATCCCGCGCCAGGAGGAGAAGATGATGATTCCACTTGCCCAGGGAACTACATCATCATCGACGACACCGACTCGGACCCAGACAATAGCGATGATGACTATGTTGATGAAGCTGGAGCGGATATCATGGAGTCTTCATCGGAGCAGTTTTTCTAGTAGACCACCATCACAGTAGTAGAATTACACCATGTGTATAACATAGTCCAAGAACTTTTGTAATGATAGTTCTAGACCGATTGTATGCCCTTGGTTGAATTGAATGAAGTGATTTTGTTTGCTTTTGCCTCATGTGCATATGGGTAGTGTTTTCTCTCTAGGCCTCAATCTATTCTATATTCTCATATTTTCTAAACCCTCAGATGCCTCCAAGACGTGACCCCGGATTTGCATTCCCACCGGAGCTCACTCAGTTGATCCAGCAGCAGAATGCATTGATGCAGTTGCTAGTCCAGAATCAGAATCAAGGGAACAACAACAACAACCAACCATCACCACCACCTGTTGATCACTTAACCCGTTTCCTTAGACTGAATCAGCCGGTGTTCTCCAGCAGCACCGAGCCGATAGTGGCAGATGATTGGCTCTGCAAGATAGGGAGAGAATTGACCACAGTAGGATGTAGAGATGCGGAAAATGTGTGTTTTGCCGCACATCAGCTTGAAGGACCCGCAGCCTCATGGTGGGAGAATTTCACAGCCACTTATCCTATCGACACTGTCACATGGGATCAGTTTCAGCAGGCTTTCCGTACTGCCCATGTTTCATCAGGAGCTATGCCATGAAGAAGCATGAGTTTCACAACTTGCGCCAAGGAGGACGGACAGTTGGCCAATACGTGGATGACTTTAGTAAGTTAGCACGTTATGCCCCGGATGACGTTGCTACGGATGCAACTAAGAAGGAGAAGTTTCTGGAAGGACTGAATGATGAGTTGAGTATGCAGTTGATGGTAGAAACTTCCAACAACTACCAAGAGTTGGTAGATCATGCTCTTATGATTGAAGGGAAGCAGCAACAGATTGAGAATTGCAAGAGGAAGTATGGACAAGGGAAATACAATTCAGGAGCTCAGTAGAAGCCACGTTTTACCCCAAAATCAGGAGGACATTTTCAGCATACCCATGGAGGAGGGAGTTCACATAATCATAATGGCCCCAAGAATGGTAATGGGAATGGGGGAAGCAACGGTCTAAACCATACCAACCCGTCAACCCCAGCCAAGAGAGACCTGAGCCAAGTCACTTGTTATAAGTGTCAGAAGACCGGACACTATGCCAATGAATGTCCTGAAGCCCGGAATGGAAATGGCAATGGAAGCTCTGGGAAGAAGCCGAACCCTTTCAACAGGGGACAGGTGAACCACGTTAACGTGGAGGAGGTTGAAGCCCAGCCAGATGCAGTAATAGGTAAGTTTTTGGTTAAGTCATTTACTGCAATCGTTCTTTTTGATACTGGTGCATCGCATTCATACATATCAAGGGGATTCGTGGATAAGTATAAATTGCCCACCAAGATTCTTAGAACACCTATGTTAGTAAGCTCACCAGGAGCGAAGTATATGGCCAGTAAAGGATGTTTTCAAGTGCCATTGAGTATAGGTAGGCATGTGTTCCCTCGGATTTGATCATTTTGGAATCGCAAGGTTTGGATGTAATTCTGGGTATGGATTGGCTATCGATGTATGGAGGAAACATCGATTGCGCCAGTAAGTCGATTTTGCTTACCACCCCAGAGGGAAGAAGGATCAAGTATGTATCACGGCATGTGCCGAATAGGACTCAAATAAATTCCTTAGCAGGAGTTGTACAGGAGGAGGTACCGGTGGTAAAGGATTTTCCGGATGTATTTCCAGAAGAGTTGCCAGGCATGCCACCAGATAGATACATTGAGTTTTTGATTGAGCTTTTGCCAGGCATAGGACCAATATCTAAGAGACCGTATAGAATGCCTGCAAAGGATTTGGAGGAGATTAAGAAGCAGATTAAGGAGTTACTGGGTAAGGGATATATTCGCCCAAGTTCGTCACCTTGGGGATCACCAGTATTTCTAGTGGAAAAGAAGGATGGATCGTTAAGGATGGTTGTTGATTATTGAGGATTGAATGAAGTGACGATCAAGAATAAGTACCCACTGCCAATGATCAACAATTTTTTTGAACAACTGCAAGGAGCTAAGGTATTTTCCAAGAATGATTTGCGATCATGATACCACCAGTTGAAGATTCGAGAGCATGACATACCTAAGACAGCTTTTACCACAAGGTATGGGCTGTATGAGTATACCGTTATGTCATTTGGTCTGACTAACACACCTGCCTATTTTATGAACATGATGAACAAAGTGTTTATGGAGTTTTTGGATAAGTTCGTCGCAGTGTTCATTGATGATATTCTGGTTTACTCGAAGAATGAAGAAGAACATAAAGAACATTTGCGTTTGGTACTTGGTAAGATCAGAGAACATTAGTTATACGCCAAGTTGAGCAAATGTGAGTTTTGGTTGAAGGAAGTTGGATTCCTCGGACATGTTATATCCGGAGAAGGAATAGCTGTAGATCCCGCCAAAGTTGTCACTGTGACAAATTGGGAAGCCCCAATAACAGTTGGAGAGATCCGGAGTTTTCTTGGACTCGCGAGATACTACCTGAGATTTATTGAAAATTTCTCGAAGATTGCAAAACCTATGACGGAGTTGTTGAAGAAGGATACCAAGTTCAAATGGAATGAGGAATGTGGGGCCAGTTTCCAGGAGTTCAAGAAACGTTTGGTTACCTCGTCAATGTTGATTCTGCTAGATCAGCGCAAGGATTATGAGGTATATTGCGACACTTCACGTCGAAGACTTGGAGCAGTGCTTATGCAGGAGGGATGAGTTGTTTCATATGCCTCACGACAGCTTATGCCCCATGAGTTGAATTATGCTGCACACGACTTGGAGTTAGTAGCCGTAGTGCATGCTTTGAAGACGTGGAGACATTTTCTCATCGGAAACCATTGTGAGGCGTACACTGATCATAAGAGTTTGAAGTACATCTTCACGCAGAAGGAGTTGAATCTCAGGCAAAGGAGATGGTTGGAGCTCATCAAGGATTATGATATGATATTGCATTATCATCCCGGAAAGGCTAACGTAGTAGCTGACGCATTGAGCCGCAAGAGCCATGTCAACACACTAATGACCGGAGAGTTACCAAAGGAGTTAGCCGAGGATCTTTGTGAGCTATGTTTGGAGATAGTTCCGAGAGGCTATGTAGCAGCATTGGAGATTCAGTCTACTCTGATGGATAAGATCAGAGAAGCTCAGAAGACCGACAAGGAGATTGCCACCATAAAGGAGAAGGTGACCAAGGGAAAAGTTAAAGGATTTCGTGAGGATGAACACAATACCTTATGGTTTGATGTCCGCGTCTATGTGCCTAATGACCCGGAGATCAGGAAGCTAATTTTGCAAGAGGCCCATGATTCGCCGTACTCGATTCACCCAGGAAACACCAAGATGTATTTGGAATTGAAAGACACTTTCTGGTGGACCAGAATGAAGAAGGATATTGCGGAATATGTAGCACTTTGTGATGTATGTCAGAGAGTGAAGGCTGAGCATTAGAAGCCAGCAGGATTGCTACAGCCATTGCCGATACCCGAGTGGAAGTGGGATAAGCTAGGTATGGATTTTATCACGAGATTACCCAGGCCCCGTGCAGGCTTTGACTCGATATAGGTTGTAGTCGATCGCTTGACTCATTTCATCCCAGTGAAGACCACTTACACCAGTGCTAAGTTGGCAAAGATATACGTGACCAGGCTAGTATGTCTGCATGGAGTTCCGAGGAGCATTGTATCAGACAGAGGAACCCAGTCTACCTCAAAGTTCTGGGATCAGTTACACGAAACTTTGGGTACTAGACTAGAGTTCAGTACAACTTTTCATCCGTAGACCGATGGACAGACCGAGAGAGTCAATCAGATTTTAAAGGATATGCTGAGAGTTCGTGCGCTAGATTATGGATCTAGTTGGGATGACAACTTGCCATATGTTGAGTTCTCTTACAACAATAGTTATCAATCCAGTTTGAAGATGGCCCCTTTTGAAGCCTTGTATGGAAGAAGGTGCATGAGGGAGTCCTGGATTAGGGGGTGTTCGGGTAGCCGGACTATACCTTCAGCCGAACTCCAGGACTATGAAGATACAAGATTGAAGACTTCGTCCCGTGTCCGGATGGGACTTTCCTTGGCGTGGAAGGCGAGCTTGGCGATGCGGATATTCAAGATCTCCTACCATTGTAACCGACTCTGTGTAACCCTAACCCTATCCGGTGTCTATATAAACTGGAGGGTTGTAGTCCGTAGGACATCAACTCCATATACAACAATCATACCATAGGCTAGCTTCTAGGGTTTAGCCTCCTTGATCTCGTGGTAGATCTACTCTTGTCCTACCCATATCATCAATATTAATCAAGCAGGAGTAGGGTATTACCTCCATCGAGAGGGCCCGAACCCTGGTAAAAACATCGTGTCCCTTGTCTCCTGTTAGCATCCGGCCTTGACGCACAGTTCGGGACCCCCTACCCGAGATCCGCCGGTTTTGACACCGACATTGGTGCTTTCATTGAGAGTTCCTCTGTGTCGTCGCCTTTAGGCCCGATGTCTCCCTTGATCATCAACAACGATGAGGTCCAGGGTGAGACTTTTCTCCCCGGACAGATCTTCGTCTTCGGCGGCTTCGCACTGCGGGCCAATTCGCTTGGCCACCTGGAGCAGGTCGAAAGCTACGCCCCTGGCCATCAAGTCAGGTTTGGAAGCTTAAACTACACGGCTGACATCCGCGGAGACTTGATCTTCGATGGGTTCGAGCCACGGCCAAGCGCGCCGCACTATTTTGAGGCACATGATCTAGCTCTGCCTCCGGAAAGTGTCCTGGAGGCCGCACACGCACCGGTTCCGACCCCTAACTCGGAGCCTATTACGCCAATCGAGGATGAGCGGTTGGACGTCACCTCAGGGGCTGCGATCTCAAAGGCGATCGAGCCGAACGCCAGCCCCGCACTCTGCATGACCCGTGACTCCGAGGATCCGGACTCCTCCTCGGACTCCAAACCCCCCGCGCCCCGGCCAATCGAATCCGATTGGGCGCCGATAATGGAGTTCTCCGCCGCGGACATCTTTCAGCACTCGCCTTTTGGCGACATCCTAAATTCTCTCAAGTCTCTCTCTTTATCAGGAGAGCCCTGGCCGGATTACGGTCAGCGAGGATGGGATACGGACGATGAAGAAGTTCAAAGCCCACCCACCACCCACTTTGTAGCCACTGTCGACGATTTAACCGACATGCTTGACTTCGGCTCCGAAGACATCGACGGTATGGACGACAATGTAGGAGACGAACAGGAACCAGCACCTGTAGGGCGCTGGAAGGCCACCTTGTCATATGACATATATATGGTGGATACTCCAAAAGATGGAGATGGCGATGGAACAGCGGGGGATGACACCTCCAAGAAACAGCCAAAGCGCCGGCGTCAGCGGCGCCGCTCTAAATCCCGCCAAAGCAAAAACGGTGATTCCGGCACGGGAGATAATACTACCCCGGATAGCGCCGAAGAACACCCACCCCATCAAGATTCGGCACAGGAAGATGGAGAAGCCAGCCCTCATGAGAGAGCGGCAGACCGAGAGGTCGAGGATGATAACTATATGCCTCCCTCCGAAGACGAGGCAAGCCTCGATGACGACAAATTCATCGTACCATCAGACCCCGCCGAGCAAGAGCGTTTCAAACGCAGGCTTTTAGCCACTGCAAGCAGCCTCGAGAAAAAGTAGCAACAGCTTAGAGCTGACCAAGATTTGCTAGCTGCCAGATGGACTGAAGTCCTTGCGGCCGAAGAGTATGAACTCGAACGCCCCTCCAAGAGTTACCCAAAGCGCAGGCCGCTACCCCAATCATAGGAGGAAGCACCAACATCACCAGCACACGACATGGCAGACCGGCCACCTCGCGGCCGCGACAGAGAGGCCTCCCGGCCCTCCACCCAAGCCATGCCCCGACGCCGCTCAACTAAGGCACGGGAAAATGCGCCAGACCTGCGAGACGTACTGGAGGATAAGGCAAGACAAACAAGATCGATCTACGGATCGCGCAGGCGCCCTACGGCATGTGAGGATGATCTTCACTCCGGATACAACAAATCCGGCCGGGCCGAACACAACAGACATAGCTCTTCCGAGCCGCGTCGTGATATAGCCCAGCACAGAGGCGCCGCACACCCGCTATGCTTCACGGATCAAGTAATGGATCATAAAATCCCAGAGGGTTTCAAACCCGTAAACATCGAATCATACGATGGCACAACAGATCCGGCGGTATGGATCGAGGATTATCTCCTTCACATCCACATGGCACGTGGCGATGATCTACACGCCATCAAATACCTCCCGCTCAAACTTAAAGGACCGGCCCGGCATTGGCTTAACAGCTTGCCAGCAGACTCAATCGGTTCTTGGGAGGACCTGGAAGCCGCATTCCTCGACAACTTCCAGGGCACTTACGTGCGACCACCGGATGCCGACGACTTAAGCCACATAATTCAGGAGCCAGAGGAATTGGCCAGGCAATTCTAGACACGGTTCCTAACAAAGAAAAACCAGATAGTCGACTGTCCAGACGCAGAGGCCCTAGCAGCCTTCAAGCATAAGATCCGCGATGAGTGGCTTGCCCGGCACCTGGGACAGGAAAAGCCGAAATCTATGGCAGCCCTCGCGACACTCATGAGCCGCTTTTGCGCGAGAGAAGACAGCTGGCTATCTCGCAGTAACAACTTATCAAAGAACCCTGGTAATTCGGATACCAAGGACAAAAGTGGCAGGACACGTCGGAATAAGCAAAAACGCCGCGTTAGCAGCGACAACAATGAAGACACGGCAGTCAATGCCGGATTCAGAGGCTATAAATCCGGTCAGCGGAAAAAGCCATTCAAAAAGAATACTCAGGGCCCGTCCAGTTTGGACCGAATACTCGACCGCTTGTGCCAGATACATGGCACCCCCGAAAAGCCAGCCAATCACACTAACAGGGATTGTCGGGTGTTCAAGCAGGCAGGCAAGTTAAGAGCCAAAAACAAAGACAAGGGGCTGCACAGCGACGACGAGGAGGAGCCCAGGCCGCCGAACAACAATGGACAGAAGGGCTTCCCCCCACAAGTGCGGACGGTGAACATGATATACGCAACCCACATTCCCAAGAGGGAGCGGAAGCGTGCGCTACGGGACGTATACGCGATGGAGCTAGTCGCCCCAAAGTTCAAGCCATGGTCCTCGTGCCCGATCACTTTTGATCGAAGGTACCATCCCACTAGCATCCGTCATGGAGGCTTTGTCGCATTGGTTCTCGACCCAATCGTCGACGGATTTCATCTCACAAGAGTCCTCATGGAAGGCGGCAGTAGCCAGAACCTGCTTTACCAGGATACAGTGCGGAAAATGGACATAAATCCCTCAAGGATTAAGCCCACAAAAACGACCTTTAAAGGCGTTATACCAGGTGTAGAAGCCAACTGTACAGGCTCAGTAACACTTGACGTGGTCTTCGGATCCCCGGACAATTTCCAAAGCGAAGAGTTAATCTTTGATATAGTCCCGTTTCGCAGTGGCTATCACGCCCTACTCGGACGAACCGCATTCGCAAAGTTAAATGCGGTGCCGCACTACGCATATCTCAAGCTCAAGATGCCAGGCCCTCGAGGAGTAAGCACGGTCAACGGAAACACCGAACGCTCCCTCCGTACGGAGGCGCACACGGCGGCTCTCGCAGCGGAAGTACAAAGTAGCCTTCTTAGGCAATTCTCCAGTCTGGACGTTAAAAAGCCAGACACTGCCAAGCGCGCCCGGAGTAACCCACAGTAGGACCGCCCGGCACGCTCTGAGCAAGCGTAGCAATGCGGCCCCAACCCCAGCTCTCGTGACATAGCGAAACCAGTGCCTCACGTACATAACTACACCCTTGAAATACCATGGGCACAGGGGAAGGGGCACAATAACGGCACACCCAAAATACGGCTTAAAACGTACTAGGGCTGCCGGATTCCTTTCTTTAATTTTTTCTTACTTTCAGGACTCCATACTTCGGACAACCTATTCGGCAATTCGACTGCCGCACAAACGATGCAAGATCCAGGGAGGCAGACAAGCCATGCCGCATTATGGAACTCCCAGGTGGTCTCTGTTACGAGCGGTATACCTGTTTTGAATACAATTCCGCGGCCTGCCCCTGGTCAGGACATGTTAAATAGTCCAATATCTTTTTGCTTATCGCACTATTTGTATCGTTCGGCTTTGACAAATAGCCTCTCTATAAACAATGCATAGCTTTTTGTCTATTTTTTGCACTATCCTTTTTTCACATATATGTGTATTAAATGACATGATTGCACCCGTACACCATGGTACGGCAAACACGCCAGGGGCTTCAGTACCCCTCATTATGGTGTAAGAAGTCCGTACACTTTCACAAGTGCGGCACCCCGAACTTATAGCACTATATGCATCGGCTCCGAATCATGATTTGGGTCAATAGTTGGGTTTGCCCGGCTCCTATGTTTTGGTGCCTTACGTTCCGCTATATCGGCTAAGGTAGCACTTGGAGAACCACTGCGATTGTGCCCCGGTTCAGCTGGGTTAAGCACCTCAGTGGAGAAAGCTAAAACTGACTGTCATGATGAGGCGAGAGACCGGTCGCTGTTCGAGAGGTTTTTCGAGTCCCTAAAGACTTATGCCGCTTCGAGCGAGGAGCTGGCTTTGTCCGGCCAAGGCGTGGATAGCGCCCCTAACTCGGTCTTCCGAACTAGGGGCTTCGCCGAAATTTAAAATTATAGAGTTCTATGGCTAAGTGAGAGTGTTCAAGCATTATAGTCCGATTGCCTGGTTCGTTGTGCTGAGTGCCTCCCTCGAATGACCCAACTATGGGAAAAAGAGCGCTCAGGTTTATCCCGAACACCCCAGCACTAGTGGCATGGGGGCAGAAGCCGACGACTGGCCATCTCTCAATTTTTTGATAAACGGGTGCACAGAAAGTAATATTTTAAATTCAATAAGCATTGCTTTGCGCATATGAACAAGTTTTCAGCGCACAGGATAAACACGAGCGAGTTCATTCAAAAATAACATCCTTGGTACATTCATCCGCCACAAGGCGGGCACCTGCAAGAACATCCTTGTAGTAGTTCTCGGGCTTGCGATGCTCCTTCCCCGGCGGTGGCCCGTCCTTCACAAGCTTCTCACCGTCCAGCTTACCCCAGTGCACCTTTGCACGGGCAAGGGCCCGACGGGCACATTTGATGCAGACGGAGCGCTTGATGACCTCGAGCCTAGGACAGGCCTCCACCAGCCGCCGCACCAGCCTGAAATAGCTCCCAGGCAGGGCCTCTCCGGGCCACAGCCGAACTGTGAAGCCCTTCATGGCCTGTTCGGCCGCCTTGTGGAGCTCGAGCAGCTGTTTCAGCTGGTCGCTCAAGGGCACAGGGTGTCCGGCCTCAGAAAACTGAGACCAGAACACCTTCTCCATCGAGCTACCCTCTTCAGCTCGGTAGAATGCGACAGCGTCGGATACGCTGCGGGGAAGATCTGCGAATGCCCCTAGAGAGCTCCGGATTCGGGTAAGTAACAAGTAGTTTACTTTTATATTTCTGCTTTGCATAAAGAATGCCTTACCCGCTGCTATCTTCCTCATCTCCTCCAACTCTTGGAGGGCCTTTTGGGCTTCGGCCTTGGCAGACTTGGCAGTCTCAAGGGCCATCGCGAGCTCGGATGCTTGCGCCTTTGACTCAAGCTCCAAACTCTCATGTTTTTTCATGAGAGCCTGAAGCTCTTGCTGCACCTCGCCGACCTGAGTCCCAAGTCTGTCTCGCTCGGTGCGCTCCGTGGCCGTTTTCTTTTCGGCCTCAGACAGCGCCTGCTTAAGGGTCGCCACCTCAGTCGTGGCCCCTACAATAAGCAGTACAATCCTGTTTTTTTTGCAATCACGCCTTTTTATAGGCACTTTTTCTGTAAGGTATTTCTTACCTTCTTTCTCCTCGAGCCGCCGCTTGGCAAGGCCGAGCTCTTGCTCGGTCCGCTCGAGGTCCTTCTTCAGGACACCCACCTCCGCAGTCAGTGCGGCGGTGGATAGCAGCGAAGCCTGCATACGCATATTGACTCTTTTTTGTTAGACTCCTGCGAAATTTAATAGATCCTCTATTCGGCTTTTCTTTCCGAACGCCAAACAGAGCATCAGGGGCTACTGTCTATGCGGTAATATTTTTACATATTTTACTTACCTCGAAGCCTGTTAGAAGGCTAGCGCAAGCTTCAGTCAGTCCGCTCTGGGCGGACCGAACCTTCTGGATCACCGTACTCATAATAGTACGGTGCCCCTCGTCGATGGAGGCGCCGTCATGCACCTCCAGCAGATTGTCCGGCACCTCCGGTTGGACGGAGGCCGCCGGCTCAGAAGGCTTGCTCCTCTTGGAAGGAGTTCGCCTACCGCGGTCCGGAACTGTGGAAGATTCCGGCGCGGTGTCCGGCACAAAGCAGGACTTGGAGTCCTAGGGGGCCTTATCCCCTTCACTCCTGGAGTCCGGGAGGTTGCCTTGCGGCTCCTCCGGGACCACCCCCTCCTGCCCCGGAGTTTGTCGCGACGCCACTTTGGCGTCGTCTGCAGTGCGGGGGGAGACAGCGGGCGGAACTGAGTTCACGTCCGATGAGTCCAGGGAGCCGCTCGACGATTCGTTGAATTCGGCCCGGGGCGGGCTGCATGATTACGTTCGACATTAAGGAAAGCTGCACAACAAAGGAACATCATGAGTTACTCTGATATCTGAACTTACAATTTCGTCGGACGCCTGGCCCTGTTTGGCCACTCCTCTCCGCCCTCTTCGGCGTCGAGGGAGTAGTCCGGCGGAGGGGTCTTCCTTTTCCTAGACCCCTCGGCCTCCCCCATTGGGGCGGCCTTCCTCTTCTCTCCTCCCTCCGCTGGGGGGGGAGAGTTTTCTTCTTCCTCCTCCTCGTTTTCATGAGAAGAGGGCGTCTCGGACTCGTCGGATGACGAGTCCGACACCACCACGTTACGGGCACTCTTTCGAGTCCCCGTGGTCTTCTTCTTCTTGGCCTTCTTCTCCGGCATCACATAAGGCGCCGGAACCAGCAGCTTCACTAGTAGAGCTAGGGCTGGGTCTTTGGGCAGCGGAGCCGGACAATTAATCGGTCCAGATATCGCCCGCCAAGCCTGTCGAAGGTAAGGGAGTTTAGATCCCGCATAGAGTCAAACTATGAAAAAAGCTTAAACATCCTGTAAAAGGTGAAGATAGCTTACCTCGCTAGCGTGACGCTGCGAGCTGTATCCGCGGTCCTCGGAAGCGGATGCGGGAGCCTCGGCGCCCTTGAATAGCACCTTGCAGGCATCTTCGTACATCGTGTCGAAGAGCCTGCTAAGGGTTTGGTGCTGCGCCGGGTCGAACTCCCACAGATTAAAATCCTGTTTTTGGCACGGGAGGATCCGGCGGACGAGCATAACCTGGATTACATTAACAAGCCGGATTGGCTTGTTCACCAGGGACTGGATGCATGTTTGCAATCCGGTCACCTCCCTTTCGTCACCCCACGATAGGCCCGTCTCTTTCCAGGACATAAGCTGCGTGGGAGGTCCGGATCGGAACTCGGGGGCTGCGATCCATTTCGGATCGCTTGGCTTGGTGATGTAAAACCACCCAGATTGCCACCCCTTTAGGGTCTCCACAAAAGAGCCCTCGAACCATAGGACGTTGTCCATCTTGCCCGCCATGGCGCCTCCGCACTCCGCCTGGCTGCCGCGCACCACCTTGGGCTTGACGTTGAAGGTCTTGAGCCAGAGGCCGAAATGAGGGCGGACGCAGAGGAAGGCCTCGCACATGATGATAAATGCCGAGATGTTGAGGATGAAGTTCGGGGCCAGATCGTGGAAATCCAGGCCGTAGTAGAACATGAGCCCCCGGACAAATGGGTGGAGTGGAAAACCCAGTCCGCGGAGGAAGTGGGGAAGAAATACTACCCTCTCATGGGGCCTTGGGGTGGGGAGAAGCTGCCCCTTTTCGGGAAGCCGGTGCGCGATGTCCTTAGACAGGTATCCGGCCTTCCTTAGCTTCTTGACTTGGCCCTCCATGGCGGAGGAGACCATCCACTTGCCTCCCGCTCCGGACATTGCTGGAGAAGGTTGAGGTGGGAAGTGCGGGCTTGGGCGCTGGAGCTCGAGTGCGCAGGAGATGGATAGGCAAAGGAGGAAGAAGGCGTAGGTAAAAAGGTGGATCCTTATCCCCTTATATGGGCGGATGCGGTTGTGCGTCCCCACCAGCCTAGTAAAACTCGCTTGCCTTCCAAGCGCCGTGATAAATGGCGTGGTTGGGTTACCCACGTCCGTATTGATGAGAATCCCGTAAAAGTGGTACACGATCTCTGCTTTGACAAGACGTGCCAAGGAAACTGCCTCGCAAAACATGCTGAGGTGGAAAAGTAAAAACGATTCGAGTAAAGGACTTGGCCGTAGTATGATGACGCACTGCGGAATACGTCAGCAGGTTTGATTTGTGTTAATATTATTCTCTCTATGGCAATATTTGGAAACTTATTTTGCAGAGCCGGACACTACTCTTGGGGTTTACAATCTTCTATGAAGGACTTGGAGGAGGAACCCGCCTTGCAATGCCGAAGACAATCTGCGCGCCAGACTCGTCGTCATTGAAGCCTGGTTCAGGGGCTATTGAGGGAGTCCTGGATTAGGAGGTGTTCGGGTAGCCGGACTATACGTGACCAGGCTAGTATGTCTGCATGGAGTTCCGAGGAGCATTGTATCAGATAGAGGAACCCAGTCTACCTCAAAGTTCTGGGATCAGTTACACGAAACTTTGGGTACTAGACTAGAGTTCAGTACAACTTTTCATCCACAGACCGAGAGAGTCAATCAGATTTTAAAGGATATGCTGAGAGTTTGTGCGCTAGATTATGGATATAGTTGGGATGACAACTTGCCATATGTTGAGTTCTCTTACAACAATAGTTATCAATCCAGTTTGAAGATGGCCCCTTTTGAATCCTTGTATGGAAGAAGGTGCATGAGGGAGTCCTGGATTAGGGGGTGTTCGGGTAGCCGGACTATACCTTCAGCCGAACTCCAGGACTATGAAGATACAAGATTGAAGACTTCGTCCCGTGTCCGGATGGGACTTTCCTTGGCGTGGAAGGCAAGCTTGGTGATGCGGATATTCAAGATCTCCTACCATTGTAACCGACTCTGTGTAACCCTAACCCTATCCGGTGTCTATATAAACCGGAGGGTTGTAGTCCGTAGGACATCAACTCCATATACAACAATCATACCATAGGCTAGCTTCTAGGGTTTAGCCTCCTTGATCTCGTGGTAGATCTACTCTTGTACTACCCATATCATCAATATTAATCAAGCAGGAGTAGGGTATTACCTCCATCGAGAGGGCCCGAACCTGGGTAAAAACATCGTGTCCCTTGTCTCCTGTTACCATCCGGCCTTGACGCACAGTTCGGGACCCCCAACCCGAGATCCGCCGGTTTTGACACCGACAGTGCAGAACACCATTGTCATGGGACGAAGTTGGAGACTGCCAGTTGCTTGGACCAGATTTGATTAAGGAGTCTAAACAGAAGGTGAAGTTGATTCGCGATAGGCTCAAGGTAGCCCAGTCCAGGCAGAAGAGCTATGCAGATTCTAAATGCAAGGAGACAGTTTACGGAGCTGGAGATAGAGTTTATCTTCGTGTTTCTCCACTTCGAGGAGTTAAGCGCTTTGGAGTTAAGGGAAAATTAGCGCCACGTTTTGTGGGACCATACAAAGTTTTGGAACGCATGGGAGAAGTTTCTTATAAGTTGGAAGTGCCTGAGGGATTGTCGGGAGTTCACGACGTGTTCCACGTTTCCCAGTTGAAGAAGTGCCACGCAGAGATGGCGGATATACCGCTGAGAGATACAGTACCGCTGGAAGCGATTCAGTTGGATAATGACTTGACCTATGAGGAGAAACCAGTCAAGATTCTCGAGTATGCCAGCCGAGTCACCCACAGCAAGGTTATCAAGTTTTGCAAAGTTCAGTAGAGCCACCACACCGAGGATGAAGCCACCTGGGAGCGAGAGGAAGATCTGCTGAAGGACCACCCTCACCTATTTTCTAGCCAACCCGAATCTCGAGGGCGAGATTCATCTTAAGGGGGGTAGGTTTGTAACATCCCAAATTTCAATTTGGAATGTTATACATTAGATCATCACTGCATATCATATTTTATTTGCTTTTGGCCTGATCCAGAAATTCTACGCAACTCTAGGACCCACGGAGAGAATTGGGGATTTCGTTATTTTCATAAATTTTGAAAATAGGATCATTTGATTTTATTTATTTTATCTTCAATTATTTCTATTATAAAAATATGAGAGAGGAAATAAAATGACTTTCCAAAAATAAAGAAATATTGAGGATTTGATAAAAAAATCAAATAAGATTTTATATCGGAGTTTTTGGATAGTTTATTTGAATTTAGGAAAAACTGCACATTTTTCAAAACTGCATTTTTGGGCCAAGAAAATGTTCATCTCGTTCTAAATATTTTATTTAGGTGGCGAAAATTTATTTTGGCATTTTTAGAATTTTATTTTATTTTCTATAATTTTTCTTAGTTTCGGCGGAATTGGTTTTTTTTTAAAATAGTACCGCGCGCCCGACTGGGCCAAAGGCCCAGCCGAGCCAGGCCAGGCCCAAGCCCCCGCCGCCCTTCCCCGGCGGGAGACCGACCCGATGCCGCCGCCGAGTCTGGCCGGGGCACGCCTCCCGAGGCCGACCCCGACCTGGCGCCCCCTTCCCCAAGCCACGCCGCCCCCTCTCATAAATACCCCTGCCGCCGCCACCTCACCCCGCCGCCTCGACCCGCCCCGCCTTGCCGCAGCCGCCGCTCGCCACCGCAGCCGCCGCTCGCCGCCGTGTGCCGCCACAGCCGCCGCTCGCCGCCGTGTGCCGCCGCTTGCCACGCCCGTCGCCGCCGCTTGTCGCGCCGCCCGCCGCCGACGCCACCCCACCCCGCCAGAGCCCCGAGTCCCGCCGGAGTCCGACGAGGTAGCCGCGCCGTCCGCCGCTGGTTTTCCGAAGAAAACCGATCTGGTTTTTCTTTGAAAACCCTAGGGTTTTTTATTTTATTTTATAAGCTCGGTTTTATCGGCTCACTTATTTAGCGAGCGTTCGCTCGTTCGTTTGTTTTAACAGACGAGTTCACCGTTTAGTTTCAGTTAACGAACGTTCATTCGTTAATCTGTTTGTTTATTTTTCTTTTTCTCGGATTTTCCGCGATTATTTCAGATCGCGATTTCTGATCCGATTTTCGTTTTAGTTCAACTTTTCGCTCGTTTATCGGAATCGGGCGATTCAAGCGCCTAGAGTTTCGTCTCGAAATGCTCTTTCCGTTTAACCAACTCAAAAAAGTTTTTGCTTCTGTAAAATTTTACTTAGGTCCAGATTAGTAATCGAAGCTTGTTTGTTTCGCCGTTTGACTTTCGTTGTTTCGTTTGATTTGTTTCTTTTTACAAACCGGAGTTCTTAAGTTGAACTTTCTGGTTAGATCTCTTATTTGAGTTTTACCTGTGCATTAGATGAGTACTTATTGTATGATTGTTTGTTTGTTTGCATTAGAGTACCTGGAGTGCGCCGCTTGGTACTTCGAATCTCTAGGTTTCACGGATCATCAGCAAGACAAGTAACACTTTGATCATACCTCTTACTACCCAGTTTTATTGGATTAGATCAATCCTCAAACAATTGCATGAATAGGATCTGATTAATATGTGGGTTTTGGGAAGTAGTTGATGTTGTACCTACTACCTTTTTTATTATCAAACCCTGGGAGTTACTTCTACGTTTGCTTATGCCATGCTATGCTTGTAGACGTGGATTGGGTTTGAGAGTATTCATGACAGTTGTGAGGTTGTTAATTAATGGTTCAACTTAAGGTGGCAACTTAAATACACATCTGGGTGGATTGAGGCACCTGGGTATTCCAGCTATTGCCTGTTCTTCTTTATGGACCGCCACCCAGACTCAAAGGGATCATGAGATTATTCATGCTAGAAACTTCTGTGTGCACCCACAAGCTACTATGGGCTCTAGCATAGTTGATTAAGCCGTGCGAACTCTTACAGTGGTAGACTAGAAGATGTAGGGGAAAGTAGGTGTAACGGTCTACCCGATCGTAAGGTGCTAGCGCTTCTGAAAGACTATGTATCGGTCATCCGTTTCTCAAACATCATGTAGTGCGAGAATCCCAACGGAGGAGATCGAGTTTTCTGGGGAAAAGTGTGCAAACCTCTGTAGAGTGTATAAACTAATCATGGTTAGCCGTGTCCCCGGTTATGGACGTCTTGAGTATCTAGTACTTGGATTATCATGTGAATCTCATCATGTGACTTTAATTAATTTTGTTGGGTTTTAATGATGATGTTTAATTGGGATTGAGAGGGTGTCTACACTCTCAATGTTTAACAACCACCATGATAGTTAAATAAAATTTATTCCTTTGTAGTAGGGAAAAATTGGCTTTACGCAAAACTGTAACCATAGAGCTTTCCACCAGCCATATATGCATGTAGTATAGCCTGTTTCTGTTCACTACTCTCTATGTGTTACATTGCCAGCATATTCCATGTGCTGACCCGTTTTCGGGCTGCAACATTCATGTTGCAAACTTTTCAGACGACGAGTAAGGAGCCTTAGGTCGTGGTTCTATACTCAGTGATGTCGTTGGAGTTGATGGACTCACTTATCTTCCAAGCCTTCCGTTGTTATCATTATTAGATGGCCTTAAGCCATATTATTTGTAATAAGTTCTCTTTTGAGACACTCGATGTAATAAGTGTGTGATTGCTACTCTGTTATAAATCCTTCAAGTGTTGTGCGTGTCAGCATTACTGATCCAGGGATGACACTGAAGCATAGAGATCAGACTATTTGAGGTCTGGTCGCGACAATACTCCAAAAGCAAGAGTAGGGTTTTACGCTTCTCAGCGCCCCAAACCTGGGTAAAGACTGCCGTGTCTCTCGCCGTTCTTGCTCTTTGCGCCTTGTGCACCCCCCCCCCCTTGCCAAACTAGCGAAGGGGCAGCCCTGCCCCATAGATCATCGACTCCGACGCCGACATCTTTGGCGTGCTAGGTGGGGGGATCACCGGCGTGAATCAAGCTGACGATGGTGCATCGACTTCATCGAGTTCAGCGTCTTCTTCACTTTTCATGGCGCCCAAGAAGAAGGGCTCCGTGACGATAAAACATTCCACATCCAAAATCCCATCGCACGCACCTGTGCTACTTCTTGAGCTTGCGTTGGTTTTTCCCTTGAAGAGGAAAGGGTGATGCAGCAAACTAGAGATAAGTATTTCCCTCAGAGAACCAAGGTATCAATCCAGTAGGAGATACACGCAAGTCTCCAATCTATGCACCTGCACAAACAATCAAACACTTGCACCCAACGAGATAAATGGGTTGTCAGTCCCTTCACGGTCACTTGCAAAGGTGAGATCTGATAGAGATAGATATAAAAGATTACTAAAACGTAAAACAAAGTAAAAGTAAATAAATTGCAGTGAGGTATTTTTGGGTTTTTTGGTTCATAGATCTGAAAATATATGATGGAAAATAGATCCGGAGGCCATAGGATTCACTAGAGGCTTCTCTCTTGAAGGAAAATAATACGGTGGGTGAACAAATTACTGTCGAGCAATTGATAGAAAAGCACAAAGTTATGAAGATATCCAAGGCAATAATTATGAATATAGGCATCACGTTCGTGTCAAGTAGACTGACTCCTACCTGCATCTACTACTATTACTTCACACGTCGACCGCTATGCAGCATGCATCTAGAGTATTTAGTTCATAAGAACGGAGTAACGCCTTAAGCAAGATGACATGATGTAGATGGATAAACTCAAGCAATATGAGGAAAACCTCATCTTTTTACCCTTGATGGCAACAATACAATACGTGTCTCGCTACCCCTACTTTGTCACTGGGTGAGATTACCGCAAGAAAAACAATCTAGTTGACCAAACCAAACCGATAAATCAAAGAAATACAAAGATATCAAATCATGCATATAAGAATTTAGATAAGATTCAAATTATATTCATAGAAAAATTGATCATAAATCCACAATTCATCGTGTCTCGACAAACACACCGCAAAAGAATATTACAGCGGATAGATCTGTAAGAACATCGTGGAGAACATGGTATTGATGACCAAAGAGAGAGAATAAGCCATCTAGCTACTAGCTATGGACCCATAGGTCTGTGGTAAACTACTCACGCTTCATCGGAAGGGCAATAGAGTTGATGTAGATGCCCTCCGTGATTGAATCCCCCTCTTACAGGGTGCCAGAAAAGGTCCCTAGATGGGTCTCATGAGTACAGAAGGTTATGGCGGCAGAAAAGTATTTTGGTGGACGCTTCTGGTTGTTTGGGAATATTTATGAATTTATAGAGATGAGAGGGAGGTCGGTGGACTCCTGGGAGACGCCCCTCCTAGGGAGCACCCTGAGGGCTTGTGGAGCCCTCGGGACTCTTCTGACTTCATCTCCAAGTTATGTGGATGTCTTTTGGTCCAAGAAAAATTAACGCGAAAGTTTTATTCTGTTTGGACTCTGTTTGATATTCCTTTTTTGTAAAACTCAAAGGCAAGGAAAAAACGGAAACTGGCACTGGGCTCTGGGTTAATAAGTTAGTCCCAAAAATAATATAAAATAGCATATTAATGCATAGAAAACATTTAAAATAGATAATATAATAGCATGGAACAATAAAATATTATAGATACGTTCGAGACGTATCAAGCATCGCCATGCTTAATTCTTGCTCATCCTCGAGTAGGTAAATGATAAAAATAGAATTTTTGATGTGGAATGCTACCTAACATATTTATCCATGTAATTTTATTTATTGCGGCATGAATATTCAGATCCATAAGATTCAAAACAAAAGTTTAATATTGACATAAAAACAATAATACTTCAAACATACTAATAAAACAATCTTGTCTTCTCAATATAACATGGCTAAAGAAAGTTATCCCTACAAAATCATATAGTCTGGCTATGCTCCATCTTCATCACACAAAGTATTTCATCATGCACAACCCCGGTTTTAGCCAAGCAATTGTTTCACACTATAGTATTCTCAAACTTTTTCAGCTTTCACGCAATACATGAGCATGAGCCATGGATATAGCACTATAGGTGGAATAGAATATGGTGGTTGTGGAGAAGACAAAAAGAAGGAGAAAGTCTCACATCAACTAGGCGTATTAACGGGCTATGGAGATGCCCATCAATAGATATCAATGTGAGTGAGTAGGGATTGCCATGCAATGGATGCACTAGAGCTATAAGTGTATGAAAGTTCAAAAATAAACTAAGTGGGTGTGCATCCAACTCGCTTGCTCACGAAGACCTGGGGCAATTTCAGGAAGCCCGTCATTGGAATATACAATCCAAGTTCTATAATGAAAAATTCCCACTATTATATGAAAGTGACAACATAGGAGACTCTCTATCATGAAGTTCGTGGCGCTACTTTGAAGCACAAGTGTGGAAAAGGGATAGTAGCATTGCCCCTTCTCTCTTTTCTCTCATTTTTTTTCTTTTTTCTTTTTTTGGTGGACTTCTTTGGCCTCTTTTATATTTCTAAAGTCTGGAGACTCATCCCAACTTGTGAGGGAATCATAGCTTCCATCATCCTTTCCTCACATGGGACAATGCTCTAATAATGATGATCATCATACTTTTATTTACTTATAACTCAAGAATTACAATTTGATATTTAGAACAAAATATGACTCTATATGAATGCCTTTGGCAGTCTACCGGGATGTGCAATGATCTAGCATAGCAAATGATATCAAAAAAGGACAAGCCATGAAAACATCATGCTAGCTATCTTACGATCATGCAGAGCAATATGACAATGATGGTATGTGTCATAATAAAACGGAACGGTGGAAATTGCATGGCAATATATCCCGGAATGGCTATGGAAATGCAATAATAGGTAGGTATGGTGGTTGTTTTGAGGAAGGGTATATGGTGGGCTTAATGCACCGGTGAAAGTTGCGCGGTACTAGAGAGGCTAGCAGGGGTGGAAGGGTGAGAGTGTGTATAATCCATGGACTCAACATTAGTCATAAAGAACTCACATACTTATTGCAAAAACTTATTATCTATTGAACAAAGTATTAGACGCACGCTCCTTGGGAGAGGTTGGTAGGAGTTAACCATCTCACGCTCCCATCCTCCACACAATGGATGACAATCAATAAATAAATGTGCTCCGACTTCATCACATAATGGTTCACCATACGTGCATGCTACAGGAATCACAAACTTCAACACAAGTATTTCTACCAATCCACAATTACTCACTAGCATTACTCTAATATCACCATCTTTATATCTCAAAACAATCATAAGGAATCAAACCCTCACCGTATTCAATGCTCTTTATATGAAAGTTTTTTATTATATCCCTCTTGGATGCCCATCATATTAGGACCAAATTCATAACCTAAGAAAATTACCATGCTGTTTAGAGAGACTCTCAAAATAATATAAGTGAAGCATGAGAGTTCAACAAGTTCTATAAAATAAAGCCACCGCCGTGCTCTAAAAAGATATAAGTGATGCACTAGAGCAAATTGCCTAGCTCACAAGATATAAGTAAGTGCATAGAGTATTCTAATAAATTCAAGATTCATGCGCGTCCCTCTCAAAATATGTGTACAACAAGGATGATTGTGGCAAACTAAAAATCAAAGACTCATATAATACAAGACGCTCCAAGCAAAACACATATCATGTGGTGAATAAAAATATAGCCTCAAGTAAATTTACCGATAGACGAAGACAAAAGAGAGGATGCCATCCGGGGCATCCCCAAGCTTAGATGGTTGGTTGTCCTTGAATATTACCTTGGGGTTCCTTAGGCATCCCCAAGCTTAGGCTCTTGCCACTCCTTATTCCATAGTCCATCAAATCTTTACCCAAAACTTGAAAACTTCACAACACAAAACTCAACAGAAAGCTCATGAGATCCGTTAGTATAGGAAAATAAATCACCACTTTTTGGTACTGTTGTGAAATTATTCTTTATTTTTATCCATGTAATATCTACTGTATTCCAAGTTCTCCATGATTCATACCCCCCGACACTACCCATAGATTCATCAAAATAAGCAAACAACACATAGAAAACAAAATCTGTCAAAAACAGAACAGTCTGTAGCAATCTGAAAACTTAGGACAACCTAGGAAATTTTTATATAAATCTTTTTAAAAAAATTCATATCAAAATCATGCTTCTGTGATTTTTTAAAATTGTTTTACTGAGCACAAAAGTTTCTGTTTTTCAGCAAGATCGTTTAACTATCACCGTAATCCATCCCAAAGGTCTTACTTGGATCAATCGCTAATTAAAACACTAAAGTCGAACCAAAAACAAAAAACAGAAAAATAACATTGGGCTACCTACCAACAAGCGCGATTTTAACACTCCTTGCTAGGCATAAAACATAGATCGAGATGTTGTCATCTTTGGTATGCAATCCATAAGTAGCTCTCATAATAGACTCATATGGCAACTTATTTTATTTCTTGGAAAGTGTTACATGCCCTTCCTTAACGGAAATTGAAATCTAATGTTTCCATCTTTCATATCAATAATTGCACCAATCGTTCTAAGGAAAGGTCTACCCAGAATAATAGGACATGTAGGATTGCAATATATATCAAGCACAATAAAATCTACGGGCACACAATTCCTATTTACAATAATAAGAACATCATTAATCATTCCCATAGGTTTTTAAAATTTGAAGAACAACTATCAAATTCACAAAAACCTAGCACATCACATAAAGTTTTCGGAATCATGGGAACACTAGCACCCAAATCACACAAAGCATGACACTCATAATCCTTAATTTTAATCTTAATTGTAGGTTCCCACTCATCATAAAGCTTTGTAGGGATAGAAACTTCAAACTCAAGTTTTTCTTCAAAAGATTTCATCATAGCATCAATGATATGTTTAGTAAAAGCTTTATTTTGATTATAAGCATGAGGAAAGTTCAACATGGATTGCAACAAGGAAATACAATCTATCAAAGAAAAATTATCATAATTAAAATCCTTGAAATCCAAAAGAGGGGCTCATTGCTACTTAAAGTTTTGACCTCTCCAATCCCAATTTTATCAATTTTTTCATTAAGATCTATAAACTCTCAATCATTGGGACACCTTTTAGCTAAAGTTGACTCATCTCAAGTCCCATATTTATCAAGATTTATATTAGAAAACAAAGATTTAATAGGACTCACATCAATCACTTTAAGATCTTCATCATTATTTTCACATGATTCCCGTTTAGCGGGCATCTTATTCACGAAAGTACTTTGTTTATCGGAAATTGGCCCTACTAAATTTTCAAGATGAGCAAACTGAGATTTAAGACCATAAAATTCCTTAGAAACATCAATGAGCTCTTTATTAATATACTCCATCATAGATTTTTGCTCCTTAAGTTTGTTTCTAAAGAAATTATTATGCTCAAATTGTAGGGACATAAAACTTTTAGCATTATTTTCATTCTCTTCCAATTTCATATAGTAAGGATCAAAGCTCAAGGGTTGAGCCATACGGGAAATCAAGCGAACAAAAAGGACGAACAGAAAAGGGTGAATAAAAAGGCAAATCTTTTTGTGTTTTTTTTGAAATCATTTTAGAAGTGGGGGAGAGGAAAATGAGAGGCAAATGGAAAATAATGTAATGCAAGAGATGAGAGTTTATGATGGGTACTTGGTAGGCTTGATGTAGATACCCCCGAAAACGGCGCCACAAATTCTTCCTGCTACTTCTTGAGCTTGTGTTGGTTTTTCCCTTGAAGAGGAAAGGGTGATGCAGCAAAGTAGAGATAAGTATTTCCCCGAGTAAAGAACCAAGGTACCATTCCAGTAGGAGATACACGCAAGTCTCCAATCTATGCACTTGCACAAACAAGCAAACACTTGCACCCAACGCGATAAAGGGGTTGTCAATCCCTTCACGTTCACTTGCAAAGGTGAGATCTGATAGAGATAGATATAAAATATTACTAAAACGTAAAACAAAGTGAAAGTAAATAAATTGTAGTGAGGTATATTTGGGTTTTTTGGTTTATGGATGTGAAAATATATGATGGAAAATACACCCGGGGGGCATAGGTTTCACTAGAGGCTTCTCTCCTGAAGGAAAATAATACGGTGGGTGAACAAATTACTGTCGAGCAATTGATAGAAAAGCGCAAAGTTATGAAGATATGCAAGGCAATGATTATGAATATAGGCATCATGTCTGTGTCAAGTAGATCGACTCCTACCTGCATCTACTACTATTACTCCACACATCGACCACTATCCAGCACGCACCTAGAATATTAAGTTCATAAGAACGGAGTAACGCCTTAAGAAACATGACATGATGTAGAGGGATAAACTCAAGCAATATGATGAAAACCCCATCCTTTTACCCTTGATGGCAACAATACAATACGTGTCTCACTACCCCTACTTTGTCATTGGGTTAGATTACTGCAAGATTGAACCCAAAACTAAGCACCTCTCCCATTGCAAGAAAAACCAAACTAGTTGGCCAAACCAAACCGATAATTGTAAGAGAAATATAAAGATATCAAATCATGCATATAAGCATTCAAAAAAGATTCAAATAATATTCATAGATAAAGTGATCATAAATCCACAATTTATCGGATCTCGACAAACACACCGCAAAAGAATATTACATCGGATAGATCTCTAAGAACATCGTGGAGAACATGGTATTGAGGATCAAAGAGAGAGAAGAAGCCATCTAGATACTAGCTATGGACCCGTAGGTCTATGGTAAACTACTCACGCTTCATCGGAAGGGCAATAGAGTGGATGTAGAAGCCCTCCCTGATCGAATCCCCCTCCGGCAGGGTGCCGGAAAAGGTCCCTAGATGTTATCACATGGGTACAGAAGGTTACGGCGACGGATTGGAAGTTTTTTGGTGGACGCTTCTGGTCGTTTGGGAATATTTGTGAATTTATAGAGCCGAGGGGGAGGTCGGTGGACTCTCAGGGGGCCCACAAGCCTGGGGCGCCCCCTAGAGCGTGCCCTGAGGGCTTGTGGAGCCCTCGGGACTCTCCTGACTTCCTCTCCAAGTTCGGTGGATGTCTACCGGTCCAAGAAAAACCATCACGAAAGTTTTATTCCGTTTGGACTCCGATTGGTATTCCTTTTCTGTAAAACTCAAAAACAAGGAAAAAAACATAAAATGGTACTGGGCTCTGGGTTAATAAGTTAGTCCCCAAAATAATATAAAATAGCATATTAATACATATAAAACATCCAAAACAGATATTATAATAGCATGGAACAATAAAAGATTATAGATACATTGGAGACGTATCAACCTGCGAACGACGCAGGTGGCATCGTCGCCGTCGACGGTGCGGGCGCCACGATGAGCGCGACTGGCACCGGAGGTGCAGTCATCGTGCCCACTACGGTGGACACGAGCGAAGGAGATGCTGGGGGTGGACGTCAACCCCAACCCTCCAGCGGAGATAGAAACAATGGCGGGGGGCGGGGGCCCGCAGCCCGCGCCTCC